>NC_056746.1:1374628799-1374811299 GCF_019279795.1 Protopterus annectens
CCCAAGCCAGTGAAGTGCCAGACTATTTTCTTTTTTCTATTGAGATTGCATTTTGGAAATTTTAATTGCATTACTGCAGTGTGAGACAAAACTGCAGGAATGTGACACATTTTCAGTCAGATTACTTTGAGCAGAAGAGGCTGTTTGGGTCTTTCGAATGAACAACAAGAGAACTACAGGTTACCAAATACATCACACTGTTGCAAGGGTAAGCGGTTGTGAGCAACTGTTCCATTATACGAGCTTTATACACTTTGTAATGTGTACAGTATATTTGTTTGGCTTTTCACTATTCTTCATAACATAAAGGGAATGCATTTTGTATGTTTTGTTCACTTTTGATTGCTGCACCTTTGAGTAACTTGGAGAGGTTGATGTGTGCATTGTAACCCTTTTTCTTATTACATGGCATCTTAATGCTATTTAAAAGCACTTGAGTGCTTATATTGCCTGTGACAGGATTTGAATGCTTTTGGCAAAAGGCAGAAATGTAAATGTATTGTTTAAATTGTTGTTGCTCTCCAGTAGGCAACAATCCATTCGCTGGCAAACTGTCTATGTTAAGTTGTCTATCTCGCCTTCATTCTTGCTGGATGGGTTCGGAGCCGACCTTGGCTCCGACTCGGCCACTCTAAAAGCTCGAGAGTTGGTTCCACCGGCTCGAGGCTCCCCTTATATCCCACAATGCTAGGCGAGAGTTACCTCAGATCTCGTTTGCCGCTACAGCTTCGAGGTTGGTTGCTTCTACCGGTTCCTGGTGAGTGTTAGCTTTTTCTTCTAAAAGTTACTCTTTTTACCCCTTTTTAAGTTAAATTCTTCATAGATTAGTGTAGATTATAGAACTTTATCCCCGACCCTATATTTTTCCCGTTTCTTTTCTAAAAGAACCTTTGGTTCTTCCCTTGGGCCTTAGGCCTTCTCTTCCCTAAGGGAGTGTTTGTGTAGTTTACTATAATTTTACTATATTTTTATTGTACTTAAATTCTAGTATTATTACTAAAATTATTATATTTTCTGACAGGGTATAACTGGTGTGTTTGAGTGTGTGTTTGTGTACACCTGTCAGTTAGGCTATGTCTAAAGAAGCAAAGGTCTCCGGATTCAAGAAGTGTGATGCGTGCTGTCAGAAAATGTCTCTGACAGACGCTCACACTTCTTGTGTCTATTGTCTGGGGCCTTTGCACCTGCAGGACTCCTGTGCTGTTTGCCATGGCTTCAGCCCCAGGGTCCTGCAGGAAAGAAAAAACAAGCTAATTCTGAGAGGCTTGTTGAAGCCAGAGGATTCCCTGTCTGTCTCAACAGGGAAGCCCTCTAAGGCATCGAGGTCTTCGGCTCCGGCTTCTGAGCCGAGACCTCAGGTTGTTCAACCTTTGCCTTTATCGTCTCCGGCTGGAGCCGATAAGTCTCAGTCCATAGTTTCTGTGGCTCCCTCGGCTCCGGCTGGAGCCGAGGTTATTGAAGTACCCGTGTCGGCTCCGACCAGATCTTCGGAGCCGACAACTAGAAAGAGATCAAGGTCACCATCTATTGGCTCCGTTCATTCGGCTCCAGGTTCTCCCCTGCTGTCTGAACGGAGCCAAAGGTCTCATTCCTCTAGGTCATCGAGGCTGTCCGATCATGACCTTCAGAGGGTAGTGAGTCGACTACTTAAGTCCGAGACACTAGCCCAGATGCTTCAGAGCCCGACTCATCAGTCGATGCCTGCCCCGGTCCATCAACTCTTTCCTCCTTCGACTCTTCTGAGTTCGGAGCCGGGTCGCGTCGGAACCGAGACTGTGATTACTTCGGAGCCGAGACAATTGTCTTCGGCTCCGTCGTCGGCTCCGTTTTCTTCTTTGGAAGAATCTCGGTGCCGGACTTCCCTCGTCGGCTCCGAGGGGGTGAGTGGCATCGGACCCTTGTCCGACCCCCCTCCCTCTCGGGGCTTGGCGCTGGTGAGTTCGGCTCCGACATCGACCTCGGAGCCATCACTGTCGGTGCCGAGGGGGGTTCTTAGCTCTTCGGAGCGGGGACCTCTGGCTCTGCCTGACAGGGGTGCATTCGAGGTCATGCGGAGTGTGTTAGAGCCAGGCTCTACCCCACAGTCGGCTCCGTCCGCCCCTCCCTCTATGCTGCCTCAGGGTAAGTCGACTCACTCCCTCATCCCGGACCGCAGAGAGCCAGCTCCTCAGGAACCCCCTGTGGGGATTTCATCCTCTTCCGAGGCCTCTCCTGATTTGGCAGAAGAGCCCCCTCGGAAGAGGAAGTGCAAGAGGAAACACATTGACTCACCTGAGTCTATCACGTCAGACACAGATCTGGATGATTCTGAGGGTTCCCCCCGTTCCCCTTCTGAAGATGTCTCATTTGCAGACATTCTGGAGATCCTGAAACAGAGGGGAAATTGGCCATCCCTCAACCCTTCGGAGGACGAATCTGTGTATCTTGAGGCGTTTGGCTCTCGTCCTTCCACCTCCTGGGTGTCCCCCCCTTTGACCCCCTCATGCAGGTGGTTGCTAAGAAGGCATGGACGGCTCCTGATTCAGTGGACCCCACTCCCAGGAGACCCTCCAAATTCATCACAGCTCCATCAGACAAGCAATTTTTATCAAAAGGAGTTTCTGTGGATGCTATGGTGGTAGCTGCCGCCACAAAGAAGGAACTGGCTGATCCTTCAGTGCCTGTCCATCCACCTAACAAGGAATCTAGGTCCATGGATAGGTGCGGAAGCGGATGTTCTCCTCAGCGACATTTACCATGCGTTGCTGAATTACCTGTGCCATTTCACTCGTCTTCAAAGGGACTTGATCAAGGAAGCGAGTGAAATGTTAAAGGACCCTACAGCTGCGGGTTTCCAAGAGAAAATGAACACGCAGCTGGCTACCTTTAATTCCATATCCAACTCCTCCATGCGCCTCCTCTCTTATGCGGCCGATGGAGCGAGCAGAGCCGCAGGGACAGGGGTAGCCTTACGTAGGCACGCCTGGATGCGGCTATGCAACTTTGCGGAACCTTTCAAGACGTCTTTCACGAACTCCCCTTTTGATGGATCATCTCTCTTTGGTCCTCAAGTGAAAGAAACCCTGACTAGGTGCGAGACTGATGGCAAGACCCTTTCTGCCGTCGGAGTCCGTTTTTCGACTCCTTCTAGGCCTTACCCCAAAGGCCAGAAGGGTGGGAAGATGTGGTTCCGTAAACAATCTCAAGGGACTTCGCCTGACGCACAGAGTCGTTTTCCTACCAAAGGCAGAGGTGGGAATAACAATGGTAGACGTCGCCCTAGGGGCAGGGGGGGTCCGCAGAACCAGGGCAGTCGGGAAGCCTTTCCTGACAAGCCCTTTCAGCATCCCTGAGGTGTTGCCCGACTGCCCATCTTCGGAGGCAGTCGGGGAAGATTGTCACTGTACCCAGAAGCCTGGCTATCCCTGACTCAAGACAAATGGGTACAGTCCATCATTTCCGAAGGCTATTCTATCCCCTTTCTTCGTTTTCCAAATCAGTCAAAAAAATCCCTTCCAGATGTTCCACCCGCTCAAAGGGATATAGCAGCTTTGGAAATTTCAAAACTGCTTGCAAAAAGAGCAATTCAGTCAGTGCCAGCAGACCAACAAGGATCCGGAATCTACTCAGGGTTCTTTTTAGTTCCAAAGAAAACAGGGGACTGGAGACCGATTTTGGATCTCAGTGTCTTGAACAAATCAGTCAAGAAAACAAGATTTCGGATGGTCATGCTGCAATCCATTCTTCCCCTTTTGGGCAAAGGAAACTGGATGTGCTCTATAGACCTTCGGGATGCGTACTATCACATAAAAATGAACAGACGCTCCAGAAGATTCCTCCGCTTCAGGCTGGGAACCAGTCATTTTCAGTTCAGGGCCCTGCCCTTTGGTCTCACCACTGCCCCCTGGGTGTTTACCAAATGCATGGCAGTGGTAGCTTCTCACCTGAGACGACAAGGATTCCAGGTGTTTCCATATTTGGACGACTGGCTTCTCACAGCTCCCACCAAGCATCTCCTTCTGATGGCCAGAGATTATACTTTTCGCGTTTGTCAAAACTGGGTATTTCAATAAATTGCGAAAAGTCTGTTTTGTCGCCTTGTCGTACTATTACCTACATAGGCGCAAATTTAGATACTATAAACATGTCTGCAACGCTAACGAACCAAAGGATATCAGACATTCACAAATTGGTGTCACTTCTTCTCAACAACAACAGAGCCAAAGCCAGGTTAGTTCTAAAGGTGTTGGGAATCATGGCAGCGCCATACCTCTCCTCCCATTGGCCAGATACCACATGCGGATCCTTCAGTGGATGCTTTTTCTCAATGGTCATACCAGGAACTTCCAATGTCTCACACCATAATGATCACGCAGCGTGCAAAAAGCATCTCATGTGGTGGATGTCTTCCCCAGCTCCTGTCGGGAAGACCATTTGTTCCACCTCCTCCGGTTGCTACTCTGACAACGGATGCCTCCCTGATCGGGTGGGGGGCATTATCAGGGCAGGACAGTCCAGGGCACATGGCAACCAAACGAATGCCACTTGCACATAAATGTTCTGGAGATGAGAGCAGTGCTTTTAGCGTTGCAAGCCCTTCAAGACTCTCTTCCCTTGGGAACGATTGCAATCCAGACAGACAATATGTCTGTAGTGTGGTACATCAACAAACAAGGCGGAACCAGATCATACCCCTGTGTCGAGAAGCACTCAGACTGTGGCAATGGGCGATTTCTTCTCAGCGTTTTCTGATAGCAACGCACATCCCGGAAGTCCAATCACATTGCGGACAAGTTGAGCAGAGCTATACTCATGCCTCACGAGTGGTCTCTGAAAGACTCTGTAGTGAGAGAGATATTTCTCAAGTGGGGTCAGCCTTGCTGCGATCTTTTTGCTACTCCCCAAAACAGCAAGTGCAGAGAATCCTTCACTCTATTCCCTTTACCAGGCCAACCCAGCAGAGACGCTCTAGTCCAAGTTTGGCCCCGGGGACTTCTGTATGCATTTCCTCCTTTCCCTCTGATCTCTCAAGTAATACAGAAAGCTATCGCTCAGAAGGCCTCATTGATCCTCATTGCTCCTTACTGGCCTCGACAAGTGTGGTTCCCCTTTCTACATCGTTTTCTCTTGGAGCGACCGTGGAGTCTGGACCTAGTTCCAGATCTTTTGATCCACCAGTCGGGTCAGTTTCATCGCTCCCTCCCCTCTCTGAACCTCACTGCTTGGTTCCTCCAGTTCCAACCGTAGCCAGGCTTCCTCAATTATCTCACTCGGTTAGAGATATATTGATAGCTTCCCATAAATCTTCCACTCGAAAGATTTATTTGAGTAAGTGGAAACGCTTCTCATATTGGGCACAAGGAAAGGACATAGATCCTTTCACCGCTTCCATCCAACTAGTCCTTGATTTTCTAGCTGAACTCTTCCATGCAGGTTCATCTCCATCTACCCTTAAGGTTCAATTGGCAGCTATTTCTAATTTTCATGTGGGCATTTCTGAATCTGCCCTAATGTCCCACAAACTTTGCAAAGCCTTTTTGAAAGGAGTTTTTCTTCTCAGACCTCCTATAAGAAATCCTCCTTCTCCTTGGGACCTAAATTTAGTTCTTGCTTCTTTGATTCTTTCCCCTTTCGAACCTGCAGCTTCATGTTCCTTGAAATTATTATCATGGAAAACTCTCTTTCTGGTGGCTATCACATCAGCTAGAAGAATTTCAGAACTTCAAGCACTCAGTTGTCGTTCTCCTTATCTTTTGTTCCATAAGGACAGAGTTTCCTTACGAACTAACCCGTCCTTTTTGCCTAAGGTGGTTTCAACATCAAATCTAAACCAAAGCATTGACCTCCTGTCTTTTTCCCAGAGTATTCAAATAGGTCTGAACAAAAATTACACTGCCTGGATGTTCATCGTCAATTAAGGTACTACTTGGACAGGACGAAACAATTCAGAAAATCTGATCAGCTGTTTGTCTCCTATGCGGAAAGCAGAAAGGGACTTCCAGTTTCAAAGGTATCATTATCCAGATGGCTAACATCTCTGATTACCCTTGTTTATGAGATTAGACACCAAAACTGCCTAATAAACCTAAAGCCCATTCCACCAGAGCTTTGGCTACTTCTTTAGCCTTCCAAGACAGACTGCCTATTGACACCATTTGTGCAGCGGCTCGTGGGCTACTCCTCACACTTTTATTTCCCATTATAAGTTGGATTTAGCTTCTAGGCATAGAGCTAATTTTGGTTCCACTGTTCTCAGGAGTCTGTTCCGTTAGGCCACCCGGGACAAGGTGCTAGGGACGCGGTCCCATCCAGCAAGAATGAAGGCGAGATAGACAACTTAACATATAGAAGTTATGTTCTTACCATAACGTTCCATGTTAGTTGTCTTCTTCTCGCTTCTTCTTCCCACCCTCCTTCCCCCTGGCCTGGACAGACCTAGAGGAGTTGTGATCGTGACCTCTTTTTCTACCACCTCTTTCTTAGTCATATGCTATTATGCATATTTCTTGTTTCAGGATGTAGGTCACCCTTCTTCTTCCTGTTGTTAGAGGTGGATTCTGTTTTACAGTTATACTGTTACTGTTATAAGCTGGGGTTAGCTTACAAACGAGATCTGAGGTAACTCTCGCCTAGCATTGTGGGATATAAGGGGAGCCTCGAGCCGGTGGAACCAACTCTCGAGCTTTTAGAGTGGCCGAGTCGGAGCCGAGGTCGGCTCCGAACCCATCCAGCAAGAAGAAGGCGAGAAGAAGACAACTAACATGGAACGTTATGGTAAGAACATAACTTCTATTTTCCCTCTTCCTTCCATTCAACACAGAGGTTCCTCAATGTTCTATCTTGGGCACCTACTTGTTCAATATTTTCACTAACATTTTGCTTGTAAGCTCTCAACACTACTACAATATGCCGACGATTCCAATTGCCCATAGCATTCCTGATCTCTTAGTACTCACTCAGGACACCTTCTCATCTTTTGAAACATGACTCTCAGACAGTCAACTAGTACTAAATCCTAAAAAAAAAAAAAAAAACTCCTTCTCTTCTTTCCTAGAACACTGGCACAACACAAATCCTCCTTTTCCATCACCCCTCTCAACGATACCATCATTAAACCTGAACCTCATACCAAACTGCTTGACACCATCATTGACGACAAACTAAAATTCAACATACACATCTAACAATGTATAAAAAAAAAATACCAGAAACTTGGTCTACTTTATAGAAATCAAAAATTCCTCACACCTTCTTCCAAACTCTTTCTAGCCCAGTCACTCCTCTTACCTTGTCTACGTTACGCTGCCCCAATCCTTACTAATATTCAATCTACACTACTATCCAAACTTGAACAAGCATACAATAAAATATCCAGATATGCCGCTAATCTTCTTTACTGTTCCCATCACTGTGTTGCCCTTAAGACACTAAAATGGCCTGAATTCTCTCACCAGCTACTAATTCCTCAGTTACATATCACACACTACATTCTGAAAAAAAAACACCTCCTGCCCCTCACTCTCCAGCCTTGTATCTTACTACACCCCCCCTCCGACACCTTCGCACAACTGACAAACACCTCCTTGATATCTACAAACCTAAAAAGAAGATTGGAAAGTCCCTTTATAAGTACTCAGTTGCACATGTCTGGATTACACTCACCCAAAATATAAGAAACATTGCCCAAAATCACCTGTTTAAACAAGAATTAAAACACTGTCTACATAAGGCTTGGAACTGCCTATGCCAAGCCTCCACATGACAACTATTTTACTCACTCATCTTCCACTCTAGTTTGATCTATCACCTCAATTTTCTTTTTTTTCTCTCAGCCATTAAAAAACACAAAAGTTATTACAGTACTATGTCTCTAATGCATATATTGCATACTTTTGTTATGGTATTTTCATTGTATTACAGACCACCGTGATATGAACTATATCTTATATGCTATGTGCTTGTACATTTTACTATCATGTATTTTTTATCTTTTACATGACTGTAAATTGTGTCTTGTTTATCTTTTGTATGATTATAAATTGTCTGGAGCTTTTCTCCTCAGGTCTCCACTGAAAATGGGCCCTTGGCTCAGTTGGACTAACCCGGTTAACAAATGTCAAATAAATAAATAAATAAAATGTATTGTCACCTGACTTACTAGCAAGCTCTTGACAATACTACTGCTTCCCTGCTAATTTAGTTAAACTGAGACAAACTAACTGAACTAAACAAAACTGAGTAAAATATAACAATTTATTTTGAGTTAGTTGTTGGTCATAGTTGTTCTTTTGACCTGTTGGACTTTGGATTATTTGTATGCTGCCATGTTATCACCAGTACTGAGGAGGCTGTAATATCAACTGAGTAACAGTGCAGCAATTATAAATGAACACCTTCAGGTCACTACTTGTGGTCAGTGTTTATTATTTACTATCACTTAATATTTACTTGCAGTATATGTAAAAAACGAAACATAACAGAGATATCTGACTGAATAGCTCCTTTATTGTTGCTAAAATGGTGATGACACTGTCACAGTAGGTGGTCTGTGTTTTATTTTTTTCTGTTTTATTTTACAGCCTTATTCTTCCAATATTTATGCAGGATCGTGTTACTGCACCTGCATTTTAAATTATATTAAATGATTTGGTATTTTTTTTTATTCGATAACCTGATTGCTTTGCTGGTGATGTTCATAGGTAGGTACTAGGTTATCTGCCCGAGGGCATTTATAAGCCTAGCCAGAGTGTGTCGGCTTTTGCCGCCCCATTGATTAATTAACTGAGCCTCTGTCAAACAGAGCCTATGAAGTGATTCCAGGGGTGTATTTTTTGTTACCCATCCACTCGTCAAGGCTTCTCTTGAAGAGTGTTAGTGAGGGGCTCTGCCTAATGTAGTTATGAATTTTGTTCCAAAGCATGGAGAGTCTCTGTGACAGGAATCTATCCTTGCAGCATGTTCTAGTTATTGTTGTGGTGAGGTTTAGCTCACTAGAGTGTGTGGCTCGCAGTGACTTGGATTTCTTTAGGTAGAGCATGTCCATCAATTCTGAGTTGGACATGGCTTTGTAAGTCAGGCAGAGATCACCTCTGAGTAAGCGATATGCCATTGAGTACAGCCGGAGTTTTTTCAGTCGGGCTGCATAGGACATAGGTTTGCAGCCAGTAATCCTCTTGGTGAGGTGCTTTTGTGGTCTTTCAGGCTGTTGGAAGTGTCTTGTGAGGTACATCCCAAATGGGGCATTGTACTCTATGATGGGTCTGATGAGTGACGAGTAGAGGGGCACAATAACCTCTTTATTTCTAGATGTGAACCCCTTAGTAATTAGATGGCCAACATAGAAGGATTTCCTAACTACTTTGGCAATATGATTGTCAAAGGAGAGATTACTATCTACCTGGGTCCCCAGATCTCTTATTACCTCTTCTGTATTAAGGGGGCTGCCGCCTATGCGGTAATTCGTGGGTGTCTTGCTTTTCCCAAACGGGATGACTATGCATTTTTTGGCATTTAGCTTGAGGCTATGACTTTGACACCAGGTGTCTGTCTCAGTAAGGCTTTTTTGGAGGATGTCCGTGTCAGCCGGAGAGTCAATTATGGCTCCCAGTTTGCAGTCATCGGCGAACTTGGTTAGCCATAGTCCTCCTGTGTTTGCCTGTACTTCTGAGAAATATATGCTGAACAGTAGGGGTCCCAGAACCGAGCCTTGCGGGACACCACTTGTGACTGGTTTAGAGTCAGACCTGGAGCTCGCTATTCTTATCGTGTGAGTTCTGTCTGTAAGCCAGTTGGCAACCCATCTAGTGACGTAGGGGTTTATGTTCAGGCTGGTGTGTTTTTCTATAATACCCGAGTGAGGAATGGTGTTGAATGCCTTGGCGAGATCAAGGTAGGCTGTGTGAACCACCTTTCCCTCATCTATGGCCTTGGTAACTGTCTCGAAGAAGTCAACCAGGTTTAGTAGGCATGATCTGCCCTTAACAAAGCCGAACTGGGTCGTGTCAAGTGTTTGGAGGTTCCCAATGTCTTTATTAATGAGTTCCATGATGATGCGCTCCATAGCCTTGCAGACCAGGCTAGTCAGGCTTATGGGGTGATAGTTACCAGGGTCAGTTGTGGCCCCTCCTTTGTGGAGCGGAATAACCATTGCTGTGCGCCATTCTGTGGGCATGTAGCCTGTGGAGAGGCTGAGGTTTAACAGCGTGTTTAGGTGGGGGGTTAGTTCATTCTGTAGTTCGTGCAAGACACAGCCTGGGACACCATCTGGTCCCATTGATGCTGTGCTTTTGGCTTTTGAAAGGGCTGTTTTCACCTCTGTTTCTGTGATTTCCGGGACAGTACACTTTTCCGGTATTGTTGTGGGCCCTTTTGAAGGTGAGAGGGAGGTGAAGTGTGCACTGAATCTATCTGCCAGTATGTTGGCAATATCAGTAGGTTCAGTATATTTTGTGCTATTTTGCACTATCTTAGAGCATATCTGCGTGTTGCCACTTAGATTCTTGACATAGCTAAAGAAGGCTTTGTGGTTATCTTTTGAATCCTTGGCTATTTTTCTTTTGAAGTTAGCCTTGGATGATTTTATGAGGGACCTTAGTTTCTTACTGATACTGATCAGGGATGTCTTTCCTTCTTGGGATTTGCTTTTTTTTGAACTAGTTTCCTCCTTTTATTGTATAACCTGTTTATGGCAGGGGTCCACCAGACTGGTTTCTTTCTTTTAGGGGAGTGAGTCTTGGTTTTACTAGTGAGAGGGAGGTGAAGTGTGCACTGAATCTATCTGCCAGTATGTTGGCAATATCAGTAGGTTCAGTATATTTTGTGCTATTTTGCACTATCTTAGAGCATATCTGCGTGTTGCCACTTAGATTCTTGACATAGCTAAAGAAGGCTTTGTGGTTATCTTTTGAATCCTTGGCTATTTTTCTTTTGAAGTTAGCCTTGGATGATTTTATGAGGGACCTTAGTTTCTTACTGATACTGATCAGGGATGTCTTTCCTTCTTGGGATTTGCTTTTTTTTGAACTAGTTTCCTCCTTTTATTGTATAACCTGTTTATGGCAGGGGTCCACCAGACTGGTTTCTTTCTTTTAGGGGAGTGAGTCTTGGTTTTACTAGGGATGGCACGATCCATGCATCCTTGTAGGTGCTCATAGAGTGCAATTGTAAAGGATTCTGCATCTTGGGCAGTGTTATCCTTTAGCGTGGGGGCTGTGAAACTTACCACCTCTGCCTTAAATAAGGTGAAGTTTGCTTTAGAAAAGTTTTTCACTGTGGTTTCCTTGGTTGGGGGTGGTGGTGGGGTGTGGACATCCAGGGTGATTAGTTTATGGTCTGATCTAACCAGTGACGGGTTGACCTCCGGTACAGAGCACCAGTCGCCCATGTTGGTGATGACCGGTCCAATATGTTGTGGCCTCTGGTAGGGGAGTTTACCAGCTGATCCAGGGCATTTGAGTTGATAAATTCCAGGAAGCGTTGAGCCTGGGAGTTTGTACTCAAGTAGTTTTCCCAGTTAATGGTAGGGTAATTGAAATCTCCCAAGATCAGGGTGTTCGGTAGGACCTTCATGTTTTCCAGTGTCTCCAGAAAGGTGGAGTGATGGTCCTGGGTCATGGAGGGTGATCTGTAGCAGGCCACAATTTGCAGTGCAGATTTGCCTGATGTTAGTTGCACATGGATGATCTCAGAGGTATCATGCTGTGCCACTAACCTGGAGGTGTGGGTATCCTTGATGAATATGGATAAACCCCCTCCTTTTGTGTTTCGGTCTGTGTTCTGTGGCCAAAATGTGTGGTATGAGTTGTAGCCCAGTAGTGCTGGAGTGCTCTTTGGAGTCTTGAACCAGGTTTCAGTTACTGCACAGATGTCGACGTTCTCCATACTTAGGAGTGCTTCGAACACATGCATTTTGAGATTTAAACTCCTGGTGTTGAGTAGCATAACCCTCATTTTTTTACTTGTGCTGTTTATGGAGGTGGGTTTGAATTTTGAGCCTTGCCTAAAAAAGGCACTATGGGGGCTGCAAGAGCCTTGGCCAGTATTTGAAAGCCAAGGGGTGACAGGTGCAAGCCGTCTCTTGCAAAGCAACGTGGCTTGTCGAGCATGTCATCCCAGGCTGACAGACACTGGATCCCCTTTGAATGACACCAAAAGCTTAGCCAGTTGTTGAAATTGATCATTTTTTTCTTTATACTGAGGTATCATTCTTGGTGAGGGTAGGATCCTACTCAGGGTCATGGTCATACCCGCCTGGGCTACATGATCAGAGAGCTCCTCCATGTCTCTTTTCATGTAGTCCAGGGAGGTACGGCTCAGGTCATTCAAACCAACATGAACAATGACAGAGTCATATTTGTACTTGTTCTGGAGTGACCTGAGTGCTTGTGTTATGTGGTGGATTCTGGCTCCCGACAGGCAGCTAACAGTAACCTTCTCCTTGTCCAGCCTAGTGAGTGGGGCGTCAGTGTGCCTGACTATTGAGTCACCTATTACTAGTGTGTTAGGTATGTTATTTTGCCTTAAGTGCTGTGATTGTGTGGCACATTGATTTTGTGTTTTATGTGTTGTCTGGTTTGTGACGGGAGGTGCAGGTTTTGTGGATGTCTGCTTTGGAGCTCTCTGATGCTTTTGCAGGTTTTTATTTAGAGCCTCCGAGTATGATTTTGTGTATTTATGTGCATTTTTGCCAATGCTGGTGTAGTAGGTCTATGTGAGGCTGGAGGTGTGGTGCAAGTGTTAACCTTCTCCTCATGACTGTCTGTTCCAGTCTTGGGTGGAGATACCTTAGCCTCCAGTTTGGCTGTATAATTGCATCTCTCACATATGTTAGTGTTTTGTGGTAGGAGGAGAGGGCTGTCTGTGTACATGAGGCAGTTGTAACATTGCCTCAGGATACCCAGATTCACCAGCTGGACTGGAAAGTACACCTGAAGTTGCCCTTTGGTCATGCCTGAATAGTAGGGTGAGTTGCTTAGTCACTTGGTTGGTGAGGGGTGGATAAAGAGCCTTGCCCTGCTGGGCAGTCAAGTGTCGGGGCATATTAGTGCTTGCTATTAGGTCTGAGCAAGTGCTGGACTGTAGGATGCTTTTTGAGTGCTTAGGTTGAGAGTTAGACTAGTTTCAAGTGAAAAACTGAAAAGGAGACTTAGTGGAGCCAGGAATAATTTAACCCTAGCTAACTGGTGCTGCCCAGCGCACAAAAACATGGAACGCGTTTTTTTAAACTACTAACTTCTGGGCTGGAACCACTCCTCCAGGGACAGATGTCTGCTCAAAGTTCCCCTCTCTCACAGGTGAACAGAGAAACTTCCCTCTATCCAAATAAGGTATGGGCAACTCAGAAATTTGTAACACAGCTGTGAATTCAGCACTAGCCTGAAAACTGGACTATACTAGCTTAGAAAGGCGGGAAACAAGAAATTTATTTATTTTTTTTTTTGAAAAGATAAGGCAAAAACAGTAAAAAGTACATTTAAAACAGCTTTAAACGACTAAAAGCGATCAGAAAAGGCTATTGCACTTTAGTGTGTAGCCTACAACAGTTAAACAATTTATTTAAACAAAAAACAACTTTTTAAAAGTGCAGGCAGTCAAATAAGTACAATATGTGAAAAAAAAACAAGCTTTTACATCACAATAAGTGCTGGAAAATCAGCATTTAGGCAGAAAACAGTTAAGTACAGCAAGAAAATACAGAAAACTGATACTCAATCACTCCAAAGTCTCTCTTTTAAGCTAGAAGGCTTATATCAGTTTAAAGCTTTCTAGTGCTTTCCAGTAGGTTAGTTACAGGAAAGATGGGAAACAAGCGCAGATGTGGTCTTTTAAACCAGAAAGTTGAACGAGATGGACAACTTCCCAAATGGTCAATAAACTACAATTCCTGGGCCAAGAACCACTCCTCTTGTGGTAGACAGGCTACCTAGTACTTACCACTGCCACAGATAAGCTAGAAGGCTGCCCTCCAACACAAAGGCTTGGGGGCTCAGAAGCTTACAAACAGTCCTGGATACAGCAAATCTGTACCTGGACTAGACTAGTTACGCGAAAGGTGGGGATCAAGCACAAACACGGGCTTTAAAACCAGAAAGTTGAGAGAGATGGAAAAAAACTGCCCAAATGACCAGTAAACTACAATTTCTGGGCCAGAACCACTCCTGTTGTGGTAGATAGGCTACCTAGTGCTTACCACTCCCACTGATAAGCTAGAAGGCTTCCCTCCAACACAGAAAGGCTTGCGGGGCTCAGAAGCTTACCAACAGTCCTGGATACAGCAACTCTGTATCTGGACTAGGCTAGTAACAGGAAAGGTGTAAAACAAGCACAAGTGCGGCTTTTAAACCAGAAAGTTTAAATAGATGGGGAAAAAACTGCCCAAACGGTCAGTAGCTACAATTTCTGGGCCAGGAACCACTCCTCATGTGGTAGATAGGCTACCTAATGCTTACCACTCCCACTGATAAGCTAAAAGGCTTCCCTCCAACACAGAAAGGCTTGGGGGGCTCAGAAGCTTACAGAGAGTCCTGGATATAGCAAATCTGTACCTGGACTAAACTAGTTACAGAAAAGGTGGGGAAGAAGCACAAACACAGGCTTTTAAGCCAGCAAGTTGAAAGAGATGGAAAACTGCCTAAGCAGCCAATAAACTACAATTTATGGGCCATATATATATATATATATATATATATATTTTTTTTTTTTTTTGAGGGAGGGAACACAGCAGGATTAAGAGGCTACAGGGATTGTCCTTCTCAAATGCTCTATTTGTACACAGTAGGAGTACTTGAAATCGAAATATGATCTCACTGCACTCAGTTGACTGAGCAAATGAGATAGGCCCAGAAGGAGTATCCAAATACAAAATTACAAGAGGGGCGGGCAGTTTCAAAGCCACCAGTGGAGACACAAGAGACAGAAACAGAAACAATACAGCACAACTATAAATAATAGGCAAGTGTATAGATACAACACAGTGCAAGTTAAAGTGGCAACATGTGTACTTATCAGTTTGAAATTGATTCCAACTCTGCACAGCAAGTGTATCCGCTTTCCAACAGTTCACAGAAATGCAATCTGTATTGGAATTACAATGAAATACACCTCAGGCAATGACTAACAGCTAGGATGTGGGCTGGCTCAAACCCCTGCTGCCTGAAACTAGCCTTTGCTTCCCTGAGAAAAAAACACAGCGAAGACACAAGAGACAGAAACAGAAACAATACAGCACCACTATAAATAATAGGCAAGTGTATAAATACAACACAGTGCAAGTTAAAGTGGCAAATGTGTACTTATCAGTTTGAAATAGATTCCAACTCTGCACAGCAAGTCTATCCGCTTTCCAACAGTTCACAGAAATGCAATATGTATTGGAATTACAATGAAATACACCTCAGGCAATGACTAACAGCTAGGATGTGGGCTGGCTCAACAACCCCCTCCCTGAAACTAGCGTGAGCTACCCTGAGAACAAAACACAGTGGAGACACAAGAAACAGAACAGAAACAATACAGCACCACTATAAATAATAGGCAAGTGTATAAATACAACACAGTGCAAGTTAAAGTGGCAAAATGTGTACTAATCAGTTTGAAATAGATACTGGGTACATCTTATGCCTCATTTTCTCTTATTACAATAGCCCAGGGCCATTAGCTGAAAGGAATTTGAAGGGAGTATTACTCAGTCCTGCCTTACTGTAGAACTGTTGTGTTCATTAGGCCTCTTATTAGAGAAGTAGACGTTAAAAGGAGTTCACTTTTCCAAGCTAAATGAAAGTGAATTATTGAAGCATTGCTTGGCTCAAAACTGAAGGTTGACATCATTGTCCAAAAATACAAAAACAAACTCACTAATAACTAAGCAAAGGGTCTATATTACAAGATCGAAACCTTAGGTAATTGAATACCTAAAGGTCTGTCACTAAATATCGAACTGTAAACATTGCGAACAGCTGTTTCCACACAGGGAAACAATGCCGACGGCTAAAATTAAAAAAAAAAAAAAAAGTTGCAAACAGAAATAAAGTGGGGGACTGTGCCCCCCCCCCCCCAAGTATATATACCAACTTCAAGGTCTCTCTACATCATAAAAAGGGCAAAATCCATGTAACGGCCAAACAACCTCTTTCCCTGTGTGGAAACGTCCAATCTGAAGTAGGATTGTTCATTTGTCAGCAACCTGTGGGTTACGGATCCGATATCGGATCCAAGCCGGCAACTTGTTTCAAGCTAATGGATCCGAGCTCCTAGCTCCTCCCTTCACCCATAATCCCCTGCTAACCCTCCATGACCTCAGATCGAGTTTGCCGCGCTTGTGATGGCTGGATCTTTTTTGAGCTCTGTCAGATAAGTGGGAAAAAGTTAACTTTTTCTAATTATTTCTAGTCAGGAAATTATTTTTTAGTTTAAAGTAATACTTGTAAAGTGTGTCTGAGTTAGGTTCCTTATTTTTTAATTAATACCCTCCCTTCGCTGGTCGCTAGTGTGTGAGTGTTTGTTGTGTGTCTTTTGGGGCCTGTGTGTGTGTGTAGTTGTTTTTCTTTCTTTTTTGGTTTAAAAAAAAAAAAAAAAAAAAAAAAGGAATGGCTGAGGCCCCAAAAGCCATATTTTCTAAATGTACCGAGTGTGGCCATAAGCTCTCCCCGGCTGATGGCCACACTTGGTGCGTTCGGTGCCTTGGGGTTGAACACCTCACCTCGGGCTGTACTATCTGTGCAGCGTTCAACCCCAGGGCACTGAAAGAACGGAGGTCGAAGCTGGTCCTGGCGGGACTTCTACCCCCGGATTCAGCTTCGGCCTCCGCTACCTCTCCTGCTCCCGTGGCTCCATTACAGCCTGTGGTGGTTGCCACTTCTGCCCCCCTGCCTCCGACTGGGACTCAAACTCCTGCTAAAGTGTCGGAGGCCAGGGAGGCCAGGAGGGAGAAACGGAGGGAGAAGCACCACAAGCGGCGGGCTGAGACCTCCGTTTCGGCCCTGCCAGCTAAGCGGGCTTCTCCCTCCACTGCTTCTAGGTCTCCTCCTCCTCGGCTTCGATCCCCTTCTTTCTCCCCGGGGCCCGAGGAGGAGGAGACCCGATCTCCGTCGAGGTCATCGAGGTGGCATTCCAGGCCTGCCTCGGTGGCCTCTTCGAGATCCACTTTCAGCTTATCAGATGCAGACTTGGACCGGATGATGCGAAGGTTCATCCAGGCCCAGCTGCAGATGGGAGTGCTCTTGCCTCCCCCCCCTAAGGGGGGGAGCTCGACACCTTTTTTCCACCCAATTGCTCCTTCTCCGACCCGCTACCTGGGTTCGGAGCGCTCGGAGCCGAGCAGCCTTGGAGCCGGGGTGGGTCGGCGCCGACAGTACTTGGTACTTCGGATCCGACCCTACCCTCGAGTCTGTCGGATCCGACCTCTCGGAGCCGTGGTCCGAGCTTCAGATCTGGGGGATTCAGTGTGCCTTCGGCTCCGTCCAGGTCGGAGCACACTGGTCCCTCGGATCTGACGGTCTCGGCGCCGGCTCCGATCCCTTCATCGGATCCGAGTGGGAGCCGACTTTCGGATCCATTGGAGAGTGGCTCTCCCTCGGCATTCGATGTTGTGTAGAGGGCTCTGTTGAGAGCATCCGGACCCCCGGTCCTTGCATCAACTCCTCCCTGCACTCCCTCTCTGCTGGGCCAGGTTTCCATCACCCGGCCAAAGGGACAGCCTGCTTCGATGTCACAGATAGTTCCATTGGAACAAGATGTTGCTGGTGAGGCCTCCTCGGACAGTCCCCCCGAGGAAGCTCCCCGCAAGCATAAGTGCAAAAGGAGGCATGTGGACTCCCCTGAGTCCTTAACCGAGGACACGGACTTGGAGGAAGGGGAAGGCTCCCCAAGATCACCCTCTGAGGATGTCTCCTTTGGAGACATCATGGAGATGCTTAGAATCAGAGGTGGGTGGTCTGCCCCCAAGTCTTCCTCTGACGAGTCCGTGTTTCTGGAGGCATTCGAGGCAGGCCCATCTACCTCCTGGGTGTCCCCTCCAGCCGACCCCCTGGTGGACCTCATTACCACCAGGGCATGGAAGGATCCAGACACCGTGGAGCCAATACCGAAGCAACTGGATAGGATTCTTAGCCCCCCCTCAGACCGGTCACATTGGAGTAAGGGCCCCCCTGTAGATGCCATGTTGACGGCGGCAGCCACAAAGAGGGAATTGGCTCAGGAGAGTCCCTCAGTCCATCCACCGAGCAAAGAGTCCCGTTTGATGGACCGCTTAGGGAAGTGAGTCTTTAGTTCAGCGACCTTCTCAGTAAGGTCTCTGAACTATATGGCACATGTCATCAGGATGCAGCGGGATCTTATCAAAGAATACACTGCATCCCCCCCTGAGTCCATGTCGGAGGAGGATAAACAATTGTACTCCACCCGAATGGCCACTCTGAGATCTATTTCAAACACCTCTATGCGGCTGTTGTCCCACGCCACAGAGGGAGCTGCTAGGGCTAGCGGAGCAGGCCTAGTCATGAGATGTCAGGCCTGGCTCCGTCATTGCGACTTTATGGAGCCCTGTAAAGCGTCCTTTGCGAACGCCCCCTTTGATGGTTCTGCCCTTTTTGGCAAAACAGTTCGCGAGACGCTTGTCCAGAGTGAGAAGGATGGGAAGACGTTGTCTGCCATCGGAGTCCGCTTCTCTGCTCCCCAGCGGTCCTTTTCAAGGAACCAAAAGGGTCAGAAGAAGATGTGGTTCCGGAAATCACAACATTCCCAACCAGCTCCGGACAACCAGTCCTACCGTGGCAGAGGTGGACAGGGAGGATGTCGCCCCAGGGGCAGAGAGGCTCAGAGAAATTTTGGGTCCAGAGAACCTTTCTCTGAGCGGCCTGCGCAGCAGCCCTGAGGGGTTGCCTGGCTGCTCCACTCTGGAGGCAGTCGGGGGACGTTTTTCGAAACATCTAGCGGCATGGGAGTCCATCACAACAGACCGCTGGGTGCTTCGCATCATATCCAGAGGATACAAAATACCAGTTCTTCATGTCCCCCGATCCAAGAACCTCCCCGATGTACCACCCGATCACAGGGAGGCCACAGCCGCAGAAATACAGCAGCTGCTAAGAAAAAGAGCCATCCAGCCCATCCCCCAAGACCAGCTCGGATTAGGGTTCTACTCCAGGTTCTTTTTGGTGCCAAAAAAGACGGGGAATCTGAGACCCATTCTAGACCTTTCCCGTTTGAACCTGTCAGTAACCAAGGAAAAATTCCGAATGGTCACTCTTCAATCTATCCTCCCCCCTTTGAGGGAGAATGATTGGATGTGCTCTATAGCCCTCAAGGATGCGTATTACCACATCTTAATGGACAAATGATCCAGGAGGTTCCTTCGCTTCCGGCTGGGAGCCAGTCACTACCAGTTCAGGGTCCTTCCCTTTGGCCTCACCACAGCCCCCAGGGTGTTCACCAAAGTGTTAGCAGTGATTGTGGCCCACCTGAGACTCCAGGGAATTCAGGTCTTCCCGTACCTGGACGACTGGCTCCTGACCGCACCAACAAGGCATCTACTTTGCTCGGCCAGAGACTTCTTTCTCCATCTAGCCCCACAATTAGGCATTACTATCAATGTCGGCAAATCTCTACTGGCTCCAACACAGATCATAGAGTTCATAGGTGCCAGAATAAACACCAGAGATTTGCGAGCCTTCCTAACTGCCGAGAGAATCAGAAATCTACAACTTCATGTGCGGGCTATCCTTCATTCAGAGGCTTCACCAGCGGAATTGATCCTGAGGGCACTAGGCTCCATGGCGGCAGCGATTACGCTCCTTCCATGCACCCGTTTGAACATGCGAGTCCTGCAATTGACTCTGGTAGTGCAATGGTCCTTCCTATCCCTTCCTCTCCACCATCCCATTGCTATCAGCAAGGCTTGCAGAAGGGCGCTACTATGGTGGCTCCAAGCATCGAACTTCCATACGGGCCGTCCCTTCTGCACCTCTCCCCCTATCACCACGGTGACCACGGATGCTTCCCGCCTCGGGTGGGGGGGGGGCATTACTCAGGCAGGACAGTCCAAGGCACGTGGAACGATACAGAAACCTCCCTGCATATCAACGTTCTGGAGATGAGAGCGGTGCTGTTGGCGTTGCAAGCACTTCAGAGCTTCCTCCCAGCAGGAACGATTGCAATTCACTCGGACAACATGTCAGTGTTCTGGTATATCAACAAACAGGGGGGAACCAGATCTTATCCTCTTTGCCGCAAAGCCATGAGAGTGTGGGAATGGGCGATCTCCACCAACCGCTTTCTGATTGCAACGCACATTCCGGGGAGGACCAACATCCTATCAGACAAGCTCAGCCGCACCCTTTTTACCCCTTATGAGTGGTCTCTCAATCCTCTAGTAGCGAAGCAGATATTCGCAACATGGGGGCAACCCTGCTGCGATCTTTTTGCATCTCTGTCAAACGCCAAATGCGACAATTTCTTCGCTCTAATCCCCCCACCAGGGGAATCTCCAAGAGACGCTCTGGTGCATGCTTGGCCACCCGGTCTACTATATGCCTATTCTCCTCTTCCAATGATGATACAACTCTTACAGAAAGCCTCGCGGTTGGGGAGCAAAATGATTCTCATTGCCCCATTCTGGCCTCGACAAATTTGGTTCCCTTACCTGTGGTCTCACCTTGTGAATCACCCTTGGATTCTAGATCCCATTCCGGATCTCATCTCCCATCCATTGGACTTGCCAACTCCAAACCTGGACAATCTGAAACTGACAGCTTGGTTGCTCCAGTTCCACTCCTAGTTAGGACTTATCTCTTCACCAGTCAAAGCCATCCTCGTGGCAGCGCATAAGCCCTCCACCAGGAAAGTGTATCACAGTAAATGGAAACGTTTTTCCATCTGGGCGAAGCGCCGCGATCTAGATCCCTTTACGGCTCCTCTTCCATCCATTTTAGACTTCCTAACTGAACTCTTTCAAGAAGGCGCTAGTTGTTCAACTGTCAAAGTGCAATTGGCAGCCATTTCTCATTATCATGTGGGACATGATACAGGGCCCTTGATGTCAGCCAAATTGTGTAAAACCTTTTTCAAGGGTACCTTTTTACTTAGACCTCCTGTAAAAGAAGCCGTACCCCCATGGGATCTTACTTTAGTTCTTCAAGCCTTGACTGCTCCACCATTTGAACCCGCTGCTTTAGTGGATCTCAAATTCTTATCATGGAAAACAGCATTCCTTGTAGCCATTACTTCAGCGAAAAGAGTGTCGGAACTTCAGGCTCTTTCTGTAAAGCCTCCATACCTGATTTTTCACCCTGATAGAGTGTACCTCAGGATCAATCCCTCCTTTCTTCCCAAGATAGCATCAGAAACCAACATAAACCAATCCATAAATTTACCGGTTTTCTTCCCTAAATATCAAAATAAGGGTGAATACAAGCTGCACTCATTGGATGTTCATAGGCAGCTTCGTTTTTATACTCATAGGACTGCTGGCCGTAGACAATCTGACCAGCTGTTCGTTTCCTTTGCCAAATTTAACTTGGGGAAAGCTATCTCTAAAGTATCTTTATCTCGCTGGATTTCCCAATGTATTCTACTGGCTCATCAAGCCTCGGGTAGACCCGCACCAGAAGGAGTTCGTGCTCATTCCACTCGCTCCATTTCTACTTCTGCGGCTTTCAAGTCTAGAGTTCCTTTGGATGATATTTGTTCTGCAGCCACTTGGGCTTCATCTCATACCTTTATCAACCACTACAAGCTAGACCTGCTTTCTAGAGGGAGAGCATCCTTTGGCTCTGCGGTGCTTCGTAATATCCTTCCATGATGGCCACCCAGGGTGCAGGTAGCTGGGGACTCTGTCCCACAGGTTGCTGACAAATGAACAATCCTACTTCAGATTTAGAAGTTATGTACTCACCATAACGTTCCATCTGAGTAGGTAGTTCATTTGTCTGCAACCATCCCCCCCTCCTTCCCCCTGACCTTCTTCGGATCTATTAGTTTTTAGATATCCTTTGTTGGATATATATTGAGAGGCAAACTCGATCTGAGGTCATGGAGAGTTAGCAGGGGATTATGGGTGAAGGGAGGAGCTAGGAGCACGGATCCATTAGCTTGAAACAAGTTGCCGGCTCGGATCCGATATCGGATCCGTAACCCACAGGTTGCAGACAAATGAACTACCTACTCAGATGGAACGTTATGGTGAGTACATAACTTCTAATTCACGATTTTTACAATTTGATATTTAGAGATTGACCTTTAAGTATTCAACTACCTAAGGTTTCGATCTCATGATATAGACCCCTAAGCAAAAAGGCAAGCAGCATGTGCTGAAATAAATGCCATTTATTGAAAAAGAATTCCCTAGTGCCTCCCCTTCATGCCTTCTAGGGGAAATCTAACAATAGCTGAGGCATTAGTGAATTCTTTTCAATAAATAATTTCTATTTCAGCACATCCTGCTTGCCTTTTTATTCAGTGATTAGTGACACCATTGCCCATATTGAGTATCAGTTTAATATAAACCTTTAGATGGAGCTGCACTCATTGATTTTAAGTATAATCACATTTTATTTTATTAATGTGCCATTTATTTGAGTGCAAACTGCCTCTTGTAGGTACAAAGTGTTTTTGCATTTATATGGGTGGTTAGAAATTCTTTACAGATAGATGCAGAAAATCAGTCTTTTATATTGTGGAAAAGACATTAGTGATTGATTAAATATACCTACATTAAAACTGAATTTTAAGTATATATTCAGAATATATATGTCCACCATCTTTTTGTAAGGAACTTATAGGAATTCCGGCAAAGTCCTATTGATTAATCAGCACTTCTGAAAAAGAGCATTGTATATGTTCATCATATTGATCACTACTACAGTACCCTTAGTTATATGGTGACAAGTATATAACAGCCAGCCAGCTTCCAATGCTTCAGGGCACCTTCATGTGCTCAAACCATTAGGCAGCTTAAGCTGAGGTGCCTTAAAAGACAGGTTTGAGGAACAAGCAATTCAAAGCTTTCCTGCAGCTGAAAAGAGCATTCCTCTGTGAGTTTTCAACGATCGACAGTCAGCTTGTGCTGTTCCATTGCTGGGCAGATAAGTACCCTTTAGGGAAAAACCTTCCACATTTAAAAGAATATTGTTTAAATGTACTTTTCTGGTTATAAAGTTATTTTCCTTCTAGGAGTTTGTGTTTTAATGGACTGCCTCAAGACTTACCTGTACTTTTTAAGCAGGAGTGCACATTTTTCTGTAAATTTAAAAGTTGTTAAAAACATTTTAAATCTATTTTTCTCTGGGAAAAATGCATTTATTGTGCTTCCTGTGGCTGCCAAAGTGTATTAAAGTGCTAGTTACTGTGTTTTTGTTGGGGAAAAGTGACTTGTTACAATTTTAAAATATTACTGGCTTATGATACTTGTTACCCTGGGAAAGAGGCGCCATTTTTAAATCTGACCACTGAACAAATTACTGGTCCCATGGATAATCCTACTTCTAGCCACAAAAAGAAAAAGTTAAGCAAAAGCCAATGCCACCACAGCAGGTTAGCAAAGTGCTTCACCTGCAGGTAAACGACTCTGCTGTGGACAGATCTGGTTCCGTAGAACACTCATCTTTTACCCCAAATCCTCTGCTGCAGCACCTACAGCCACTGTAGACAAGGGGTTAGCCAAGTCCTCTGCAGCAAGCAAGGGAGAGTCACTCATCTGTCCTGGCAGAGGAAGCAGGCAAGGTTTCCTTGTTTAGTCAGAATGCTGTGCCCTTCCCTGGGGAAGCTGCTACTACCATTAATAACACTGGCCCACTTTTTCTGTTAAAAATAAACAGAAAACTAAACATGTATTTGCTCCTGGTCAAATTTCCCTGGACAGGAGTAGTTTATTAGATATGGCTCAGGGTCTAATTCAGGCTGTTAATCCTTCTTATAAGATAGTTCCTGGTAAGAGAAAAAGGGATGCCACTTTTCCTGAAGAGATTCAAGATTCTCAGTCTGGACAGGAAGATGAAGGGACAGATGCAGTGTTTTCTTCTCAGGGTTTCTTTTTATCTGAGAGTATTTCCAGAATATGTCAGTGTTCTCAGTGGGAAAATACTGAGGTTTCTCACTTCCTCATAAAATACTGTGAACTGCTACAAATGGAATTTCCAGAACCTTCTCCCATCCCATCTGTGCTGTCAGCATTGGATGATATGTGTGTTTCTCTGCCTGTAATTTTCCTGATAGTTGGTCGGTGATCCCTAAAAAGGCAGATAGATTGTATAAAGTTCCTCAGTCTTTTAATTTGTATTCGTTCATCCCAAAAGTGATCTAGCAGCAATTGATTTTGTTAATCTTACTGTTTATAAATATTTAGTTAATTCCAGTCCTACACTTTTGGACAAGGATGATAAAGTATTTGATAAGTATGGGGGGAAAAGTGTATGCTTCTGTAACGTTGGTTTTTCTGAATTTTGAGCTGTTGGGATCATATGTTAAACTTGATTCTGACTGTGAAAATATGAGGAATGTTTTGTCTGCAGTTTCTTCTTGTGAGGAAAAACCTTTTTTAAATGCTTTAGTTTCTTCCATTTCTTCCAGGGACACAACTCCCTGTTTAATGTATTTATATGACTCTGTTTATAGTTCCTCCAAGGCTATGGCCAGTGGCCACTAGTACTGTTTTCAGGAGGTTTACCTGGCTACATTCTCAGAAGCTCCCAGAAGATGTGAAAAAAATTAAATTTTCCCATTTGAATAGAGGTTTAATTGTGGTCCCCTTCTGCAGAGGTTATTAAAAATGTGAGGAGAGAAACAGAGGAGAAGTTGTGGACAATAATTAATAAAGAGCAGAAGGAATTTATCTGGGAGGGGAAGAGGGCAAGAGTTAAGTGAGATAAGATGTTACTTCCAACAGAAAAAGGTAGTTTAGGATTACTTAATTTGAAAGTATATTCTAGAGCAACGCAGTTAAAGCTTGTACATGTATAACACAAGCAGAAGGTTATAATTCAAAGTGGGAAGGGATGATGATGAAGTGGAGTGGGTGGTTCATGAAATAAGGAGAGAGAGTGGGATTTTGGATGCAGAGCCTTAAGAAGAATTATAACAACTATACAAAATATTATATTTACAAAGTAGCAGAAAGTATTCTAAAAACTATGGAGAAAGAAGATTTTGCCAACAGGGATGATTGCAAGTAGGCATACAGAAAATTGGCAATAGGCGGCAGGAATTTATTGGAGAAAACTGGCAAAGGGACCAAGATATTTGGAGTGAATAACTAGAGAGGAAAAGGTAATAAAGTGGGATAAGGCCAAGAAGATGTTTGGACTGCAGGCTAGAGACGGTCTTCTCTACCAGGGATTACTATCAGGGTATAGGCACAGAGAAAGGGACAAGGGAATCATAAGTCAAAGACCTGCTCTGGTAGAGTTTTTAGTTGAATCCAGAATAGAAGCTGCTGTTAAAAAAGGGATAATTAGTAGGGCATATACATTATAGCACAATAACAATAAAAATCATTCAGAGGAGGTTAGAAAAGATTGTGAGGAGAAGCTGAAAAGGCAATTTACAAGGAAGCAATGGAAGGACATATGTTTATTTACTTTTTTTTTTTTTTTTATTTAACATTTGTTAACCGGGAAAGTCCGACTTGGAACAAAGCCAATTTTCAGCGGAGGCCCAGGGAGAAAGGCTCCAGATGCATGTCTTTGTAATGTGGGATGAAACCGGAGCACTTGGAGGAAACCCACACGAACACAGGGAGGACATGCAGATTCCACAGAAAAGGCACCCCAGCCAAGAATCGAACTGGAGAAGCTCTTCCTGTGAGGTGACAACGCTACCGCTGCACCACTGCGCCATCCAAGTCACCCAAGTATGCAGCAAAGTCCAGAAACTTTAGGACTTTTGCTTGGACGTGTTTGCATAAGTATTTTATTCCCCAAACAGACTTCAAATAATTTTTCCTGAGGTAGATAGCAAATGTTGTACGTGTGATGGGGAAGGTGTTACTGGGAACATATATTTTGGGAGTGCAATAATTCCCTACAAAATATTCTCTCAGACATATTGGGTGAGTAAATGGCTGTAATTAAGGAAATTACTCTTTTGAAGGCCTTGTTAAGTATAATTTTGTTGGCCTCCAAAAAAGCAAATGAAAATTAAAGCCTAAACCAATTGTGTTTGAAGTACTGAACATTGTAAAAGAAATAAAGTAACTGGAAGAACATTCTTTGGAAAAGGGGAGGAGCAAATTACATAGCAATGAATGGAAATTGTGGGAATGATGCATGCAGAATAATGTTTAGGAGGAGGAATGATGTTTAAGATAAGGCAGGAACTGAAGAATTTGTGTAATGTTGGACTGATGATAGTTATAAAGAAAGAAAATGTGATGTATAATGCATGTAAATAGAAGAAAATAACATAGGATCATAGGAAGTTACTAGGCTATTGACCCTGAGGCCATGTTTGTTTGCCTATGTCTTAAGTGATAATTAAAGGTGTTTAATAATCTGTGATGAGGATGGTAAAGAGATAGACTTCCTTTTCCAAATTTCCAAGGGATTCTATACCGTTTCATCCTGTTTTAGCAAGAAACAAAATAGTCAGTCTCAGCAAAATGCTGGTAAGCAAATGTTTAAGAGACAATAGCATGGGAGTTTCAAAAAAAAGGCAGGACCCTCCCCCCAAAAAAAAAAAAAAAACAAAAACAATGGATAGTATGACAAGTCAGAATGTTTGAGGGACCATGTCTCCACTCCCACTCTGGCAGCCCCTTTTCCCTTCCAGAAAGTCTGAATCTCAATTTCTGTCTTTGTCAACAGGTAGTTTCATACAAATGGATTCTGAAGATCATTCATCAGGGTTACAGATGGCAGTGGGAGGAAGTTCCTCTTTTTAGGGAGTAATTCTTCATCCATCAGACTTGACTCCTCTATTTCCTCCTGTTCTTCAACATACATTGTCTCTTGGAGTAGTAAAGCCAGTTCCTCCTTCCCAGTTTGGAAAAGGTTTCTATTAAAAATATTTTTGGTGCGAAAGAAAGAAAATGTATGGAGACCAGTTCTGAATCATACTTTCTTAAACCAATTTGTGATAGTGCCCAAGTTCAAAATACTTTCACTTCACAATATATGTTACTTTTTCTTCCTCATTTAAGTTTTCTGGCAACACTAGTTTTAAAAGTTGCTAATCATGACATCCTTATTCATCCAGATTTCAGGTGTTTCGTAAGGTTTTGTGTGTCTAGATCATATTATTTGTTCTCTGCCTTACCCTTTATATTGACCACTGCACTAAGAGTGTTCACAAAGTGTCCAGCTCCAGTTATAGCCCATTGCAGACTACAGGGTATCCACATTTTACATATTTAGATGACTTGATTATCTTTCTAGAGTATTTCAGGAGTCTCCCTGTTAGTTGAGAGTTGTCTTACACAAGCTGGGATTCCAAGAGAACATTCAGAAGTCATTTTTGACTCTGTCACACAGGATTGTATTTTTGGGGTGTCTGCTAGAGACTTCCGTTCAAGCAGCTTTTGCTCCACAGGAAAAGTAAATCTATGTATATCTACATCTATTTATAGGGTTTTCCATTTATACTTTGGCCTCTTCAAGAGAATAACTGAAGATTTTGGATTTCATGGCATATGTGATTCTGATAATACCTTTGGTAAGACTCCACATGTGAAAGATACAGTGGTATCTGAAGTATCTGTGGTCACAGCACCAACACCCGTTATCTTTTCAAATCCAAGTTCTGGTATTTGTCAGAAGAGAAATCACTTGATGGAGACATTAAATATCTTTAAATCCAGGTCCCACCAGCTCCTAAGCAGTCAGTCACCACAGACACTTCGGACTTTGCTAGGGGAACAGGGCAAGGTGGGATAAAAGTGCAAGGTGTTTGGGGCATCAAGGATACATACAAGGAAATACATTCAAAAGAGATGCTTGCTCTAATCAAGGCACTCGACTTTCTGAATCATCTTTGGTCCCTTGTACCTTTTCAAGTTGTTACAGACAATACCGCAGTCATGTGATACATCATCAAGCAAGGGGTACCAGATCATACCTTCTATGAAGACTAGACACGTTAGCTTGGGATATTGCTTTACAGCAGAATCTCAGTCTACAGGCATTCTACATCCAAAGCAAATTTGTGTGGCAGACAAACTGAGCAGGATGAAAGCAGACCCTCATGAATGAAAACTTGATCAGGGGTCTTAAAAGATTTGGTCCATCCGTGGAGAGTTCTTTTCTTGCCTCCTCTCTGAACAATCAGCTGGCACAATTCTTCTCCAGGACTCCATACAAGATGGTCTGGAAAACAGATGTCTTTTCCTTTCTGTGGACAGGAATGTTCTGTATGTTTTTTTATCATTTCCCCTGATATCCAGAGTACTTCTAAAGATTCAGAAGGAATCCCCCAAGTGGTGACTCTCTTCTGGCCCAGATAACCATGGCTCTCCCTTCTTTTGGAAGTGGCCAGGGGCAATTACCACAAGCTCCCTCACAGACTAGATCTACTCACACAAGAACAAGGAAGGTTTGATACACCCCAAATCCAATCAACTTCAACTGACTGCCTTGATAATAGGGTCTTAATTCCATTTAGGCATTTGTTTACTGAGGACATGCAGCAGGCACTAATGGAGGCAAGAAATTCTGTTACTACAGAATCACGTATTAGCAAATGGGAAAGGTTTTCTAGTTGGTCCCAGCAACAAAACCAGCACCCTTTCAGGACTGGTGTTTCCTGGTTTTACAATATTTGTCTGAGTTACTGTCCTATGTCTTTTCTTACTCATTCATTCAGATTCATTTGTCAGCCATTTCAGCTTGTCTGCCTCTGGATCTCCCTCTTTCAATGCATTCTCATGTGAAAATGTTTTTGAAAGGCGTTTTGCTTAACAGACTTCAAAAAATGGTAGCTCCTCCTTGGGATCTTAATTTTGTGTTAGATAAGCTAACACTTGCTCTGTTTGAACCAAATCATTAGGCTGACTTGAGGTTGTTAACATGGAAAATGTTTTACTGATTGCTCAGATCTCTGCAAGAAGAGTATCTGAGTTGGTGAGTCAATCCTATCTCATTTTCTACAGACACAGTTTTTTAAAATAGCTTTGAATTATCATTTGTGACTTAGACAGTATCATATTTATATGAAAGTAATCAAACCATATTAACAAATTCACATTTACAAACATTATAGATCACATATATTATTCCATACAATATACGCAAGCCAACATTAAATAAATTGTTCAATTCATGCCTTCTCTTAAACCTCATTCCTCATTCAAAACATTTTTCTGCATGCATCATTCTCACAATTTCTATTTTTTCTATGTGACTTACTCCTACCCTTTTCTAAACATCCCACGTCCTGTTCTTTTGTCTCTGTTACAATATTCACTACTTTAAGTATGATTGGTTTATACTTTGATTTCCATTTTCTAGTAATTGCTTTTTGGCAGCCATCAGAATTAAACTTAACAAGGTCTTCCTATGTCTACGCAGTTCAGATCCTGTGCCCAAGCTCAAGAAAATAATTTCCTTAGTCACACTCATTTGTTCACCCAGCATTCCTGGTAAAGTACTTTCTGCCTACTCATGACACTCCAAAAGCATATGCTGCCAGGTACGTCTTTCTTCACCATTACACCTCCAACATTTGCCAGCTACCTGAGGAAGTCTGTTTAGGGTATAGAAGTACTTATGCAAACACTTCCAAGCAAAAACCCTAAATCTTCTAGACTTTGTTGCATATTTAGGAGCCATGCATATGTCCTCCCATTGTTTCTTTGTGAATTCCTTATCTAATCTCTCTTCTCAATCTTTTCTGACCTCTACTGATTGATTCCTATAATTATTGTGCAATATTTTATATGCCCTACTAATTATCCTCTTTTTAACAGCAGCTTCTGTTCTAGATTCAACAAAATACTCAGACAGTACAGTCTTTCACTTAGGGTTGCCCTATCCTGTTCTCTTTGCCTATACTATGATATTAATCCCTGATAGGGAAGGCAATCTCTAGCCTGCAATCCAAATGTCTTCTTGACCTTTTCCCATTCTATTACCTTTCCCTGTCTAACTATTTGTTTTGAATACATTGGTTCTTTTGCCAGCTTTCTCCAGCAAATTCCAGCCCTCTCTTGCCTATTCTCTGTACCTCTAATTGCAGTCATTCCTATTGGCAGAATCTCATTCCTCCCTTCCTGTGTTGGCTTAGCTCTTAATGTATTTTCTGCTACTTCATGAATCTAATATTCTGTATTACTGGTGTAATTCTCCTTAAGGATCTACATCAGAAATTCCACTCTTCCTTATTTCTTGAACCCCCCCCCCCGCTTCATCAACATCCCTTTCCACTTTGAATTGCAGCTTTCTGCCTGTGTTATGTATAAGAGCCTTAACTGTGTAGTTCTAAAATATCCTTTCAAATCAGGGATTTAATCCTAAACCTCATTGTTCTTTTGGAAAGATTAACTTATTCCACTTGATTCTTGCCCTCTTCCCCTCTATTATAAAATCCTTCAACTCATTATTAATTACTATCCACATCTCCTCTGGTTGATAAAAATATGTTTGACCTGTGTATAACACTAAAAGGACTAAACATATATACTGCTTGTATTTTGCTGCCTATATTCATAGACAAAAGTGTCCAGTTTCTCAGTTTTTGTATTATATTTTGTTTAGTCTCTTTTCAGATATCCTTAGCTGTCATAACAGTATCTGATGTTAAGTTGTCTATCTCGCCTTCATTCTTGCTGGATGGGTTCGGAGCCGACCTCGGCTCCGACTCGGCCACTCTAAAAGCTCGAGAGTTGGTTCCACCGGCTCGAGGCTCCCCTTATATCCCACAATGCTAGGCGAGAGTTACCTCAGATCTCGTTTGCCGCTACAGCTTCGAGGTTGGTTGCTTCTACCGGTTCCTGGTGAGTGTTAGCTTTTTATACTAAAAAGTTATTCTTTTTTCCCCTTTTTACCTTAATTCTTCACAAATTAGTGTAGAATATAGTTTTTTATCCCCGACCCTATTTTTCCCCGTTTTCTCTTTAAAAGAACCGCTGGTTCTTCCCTTGGGCCTTTGGCCTTCCCTTCCTTAGGGTGTGTTTGTGCTTAATTTCTAATTTTTTGACTAAAATTGTTAATTATTTTTACTATTAATAATTTTTCTGACAGGGTATAACTGTGTGTTTGGTGTGTGTTAGTGTACTCCTGTCAGTTAGGATAATGTCAAAGGAAGCAAAGGTCTCTGGATTCAAGAAGTGTGATGCGTGCTGTCAGAAAATGTCTCTGACAGACGCTCACACTTCTTGTGTCTACTGTCTGGGGCCTTTGCACCTGCAGGACTCCTGTGCTGTGTGCCATGGCTTCAGCCCCAGGGTCCTGCAGGAGAGAAAGAACAAGTTAATTTTGAGAGGCTTGTTAAAACCAGAGGATTCCCTGTCAGTTTCAACAGGAAGCCCTCTAAGGCATCGAGGTCTTGGCTCCGGCTTCTGAGCCGAGACCTCAGGTTGTTCAACCTTTGCCTTTATCGGCTCCGGCTGGAGCCGATAAGACTCAGTCCACAGTTTCTGTGGCTTCCTCGCTCCGCCGGGCCGAGGTTATCGAGTACCGTGTCGGCTCCGACAAGATCTTGAGCCGACAACCAGAAAGAGGTCTAGGTCACCTTCTCTTGGCTCCGTTCATTCGGCTCCAGGATCTCCCCTGCTGTCTGAACGGGCCAAAGGTCTCATTCCTCTAGGTCATCGAGGCTTTCTGATCATGACCTTCAGAGGGTGGTGAGTCGACTACTTAAGTCCGAGGCACTTGCCCAGATGCTTCAGAGCCCGACTCATCAGTCGGTGCCTGCCCCGGTCCATCAACTCTTTCCTCCTTCGACTCTTTTGAGTTCGGAGCCGGGTCGTGTCGGAACCGAGACTGTGGTCACTTCGGAGCCGAGACAATTGTCTTCGGCTCCGTCGTCGGCTCCGTTTTCTTCCGTGGAGGAATCTCGGCGCCGGACTTCCCTCGTCGGCTCCAAGGGGGTGAGTGGCATCGGACCCTTGTCCGACCCCCCTCTCCCACTCGGTGCTTCGGCTCTGGTGAGTTCGGCTCCGACATCGGCTTCGGAGCCATCACTGTCGGTGCCGAGGGGGGTCCTTAGCTCCTCGGAGCGGGGACCTCTGGCTCTGCCTGACAGGGGTGCTTTCGAGGTCATGCGGAGTGTGTTAGAGCCTGGCTCTACTCCACAGTCGGCTCCGTCAGCCCCTCCCTCTATGCTGCCTCAGGGTAAGTCGACTCACTCCCTCATCCCGGACCACAGAGAGCCAGCTCCTCAGGAGTCCCCTTTGGGGATTTCATCCTCTTCCGAGGCCTCTCCTGATTTGGCAGAAGAGCCCCTCGGAAGAGGAAGTGCAAGAGGAAGCACATTGACTCACCTGAGTCTATCACGTCGGACACAGATCTGGATGATTCTGAGGGTTCCCCCCGTTCCCCTTCTGAAGATGTCTCATTTGCAGACATTCTGGAGATCCTTAAACAGAGGGGAAATTGGCCAGCCCTCAACCCTTCAGAGGACGAATCTGTGTATCTTGAGGCGTTTGGCTCTCGTCCTTCCACCTCCTGGGTGTCCCCCCCCCTTCGACCCCCTCATGCAGGTGGTTGCAAAAAAGGCATGGACGGCTCCTGATTCAGTGGACCCCACTCCCAGGAGACCCTCCAAATTCATCACAGCTCCATCAGACAAGCAATTTTATCAAAAGGAGTTTCTGTGGATGCTATGGTGGTAGCTGCCGCCACAAAGAAGGAACTGGCTGATCCTTCAGTGCCTGTCCATCCACCTAACAAGGAATCTAGGTCCATGGATAGGTACGAGAAGCGGATGTTCTCCTCAGCGACTTTTACCATGCGTTCGCTGAATTACCTGTGCCATTTCACTCGTCTTCAAAGGGACTTGGTCAAGGAAGCGAGTGAGATGTTGAAGGACCCTACAGCTGCGGGGTTCCAAGAAAAAATGAACACGCAGCTAGCTATCCTTAATTCCATTTCCAACTCCTCCATGCCTCCTCTCTTATGCGGCCGATGGAGCGAGCAGAGCAGGAACAGGGGTGGCCTTACGTAGGCACGCCTGGATGCGGCTATGCAACTTTGGAACCTTTCAAGACGTCTTTCACGAACTCCCCTTTTGATGGATCATCTCTTTTTGGTCCTCAAGTGAAAGAAACCCTGACTAGGTGCGAGACTGATGGCAAGACCCTTTCTGCCATCGGAGTCCGTTTTTCGACTCCTTCTAGGCCTTACCCCAAAGGCCAGAAGGGTGGAAAGATGTGGTTCCGTAAACAATCTCAAGGGACTTCGCCTGACGCACAGAGTCGTTTTCCTACCAGAGGCAGAGGTGGGAATAACAATGGTAGACGTCGCCCTAGGGGCAGGGGGGGTCCGCAGAACCAGGGCAATCGGGAAGCCTTTCCTGACAAGCCCTTTCAGCATCCCTGAGGTGTTGCCCGACTGCCCATCTTTGGAGGCAGTCGGGGGAAGATTGTCACTGTACCCAGAAGCCTGGCTATCCTTGACACAAGACAAATGGGTACAGTCCATCATTTCCGAAGGTTATTCCATCCTCTCTTTTCTCAATAGTCATACCAGGAACTTCCAATGTCTCACACCATTATGATCACGCAAGCGTGCAAAAAGCATCTCATGTGGTGGATGTCTTCCTCCCAGCTCCTGTTGGGGAGACCATTTGTTCCACCTCCTCCGGTTGCTACTCTGACAACGGATGCCTCCCTGATCGGGTGGGGGGGGCATTATCAGGGCAGGACAGTCCAGGGCACATGGCAACCAAACGAATGTCACTTGCACATAAATGTTCTGGAGATGAGAGCAGTGCTTTTAGCGTTGCAAGCCCTTCAAGACTCTCTTCCCTTGGGAACGATTGCAATCCAGACAGACAATATGTCTGTAGTGTGGTACATCAACAAACAAGGCGGAACCAGATCATACCCCCTGTGTCGAGAAGCACTCAGACTGTGGCAATGGGCGATTTCTTCTCAGCGTTTTCTGATAGCAACGCACATCCCGGAAGTCCAATCACATTGCGGACAAGTTGAGCAGAGCTATTCTCATGCCTCACGAGTGGTCTCTGAAAGACTCTGTAGTGAGAGAGATATTTCTCAAGTGGGGTCAGCCTTGCTGCGATCTTTTGCTACTCCCCAAAACAGCAAGTGCAGAGAATACTTCACTCTATTCCCTTTACCAGGCCAACCCAGCAGGGACGCTAGTCCAAGTTTGGCCCGGGACTTCTGTATGCATTTCCTCCTTTCCCACTGATCTCTCAAGTAATACAGAAAGCTATCGCTCAGAAGGCCTCATTGATCCTCATTGCTCCTTACTGGCCTCGACAAGTGTGGTTCCCCTTTCTACATCGATTTCTTTTGAGCGACCGTGGAATCTGGACCTAGTTCCAGATCTTTTGATCCATCAGTCGGGTCAGTTTCATCGCTCCCTCCCTCTCTGAACCTCACTGCTTGGTTCCTCCACTTCCAACCGTAGCCAGGCTTCCTCAATTATCTCACTCTGTTAGAGATATTTTGATAGCTTCCCATAAATCTTCCACTCGAAAGATTTATTTGAGTAAGTGGAAACGCTTCTCATATTGGGCACAAGGAAAGGACATAGATCCTTTCACCGCTTCCATCCAACTAGTCCTTGATTTTCTTGCTGAACTCTTCCATGCAGGTTCATCTCCATCTACTCTTAAGGTTCAATTGGCAGCTATTTCTAATTTCCATGTGGGTATTTCTGAATCTGCCCTAATGTCCCACAAACTCTGCAAAGCCTTTTTGAAAGGAGTTTTTCTTCTCAGACCTCCTGTAAGAAATCCTCCTTCTCCTTGGGACCTAAATTTAGTTCTTGCTTCTTTGATTCTTTCCCCTTTCGAACCTGCAGCTTCATGTTCCTTAAAGTTATTATCATGGAAAACTCTCTTTCTGGTGGCTATCACATCAGCTAGAAGAATTTCAGAACTTCAAGCACTCAGTTGTCGTTCTCCTTACCTTGTGTTCCATAAGGACAGAGTTTCCTTACGAACTAACCCGTCCCTTTTGCCTAAGGTGGTTTCAACATCAAATCTAAACCAATGCATTGACCTCCTGTCTTTTTCCCGGAGTATTCAAATAGGTCTGAACAAAAATTACACTGCCTGGATGTTCATCGTCAATTAAGGTACTACTTGGACAGGACGAAACAATTCAGAAAATCTGATCAGCTGTTTGTCTCCTATGCGGGAAGCAGAAAAGGACTTCCAGTTTCAAAGGTATCTTTATCCAGATGGCTAACATCTCTGATTACCCTTGTTTATGAGATTAGACACCAAAACTGCCTAATAAACCTAAAGCCCATTCCACCAGAGCTTTGGCTACTTCTCTAGCCTTCCAAGACAGACTGCCTATTGACACCATTTGTGCAGCGGCTACTTGGGCTACTCCTCACACTTTTATTTCCCATTATAAGTTGGATTTAGCTTCTAGGCATAGAGCTAATTTTGGTTCCACTGTTCTCAGGAGTCTGTTCTGTTAGGCCACCGGGACAAAGTGCTAGGGGCGGTCCCATCCAGCAAGAATGAAGGCGAGATAGACAACTTAACATATAGAAGTTATGTTCTTACCATAACGTTCCATGTTAGTTGTCTTCTTCTCGCCTTCTTGCGTCCCACCCTCCTTCCCCCTGGCCTGGACAGACCTAGAGGAGTTGTGATCGTGACCTCTCTTTCTACCACCTCTTTCTTAGTCATATGCTATTATGCATATTTTCTTGTTTCAGGATATAGGTCACCCCTTTTCTTCCTGCTGTTAGAGGTGGATTCTGTTTCACAGTTTTACTGTTTTTGATATAAGCTGGGTTAGCTTACAAACGAGATCTGAGGTAACTCTCGCCTAGCATTGTGGGATATAAGGGGAGCCTCGAGCCGGTGGAACCAACTCTCGAGCTTTTAGAGTGGCCGAGTCGGAGCCGAGGTCGGCTCCGAACCCATCCAGCAAGAAGAAGGCGAGAAGAAGACAACTAACATGGAACGTTATGGTAAGAACATAACTTCTATTTTTAATCCATACTCCCAAGTACTTCAGTCTGATGTTGTCCTTTTCATTCTGCAGACTTCAGATCCTACTTTTCAGCTCCTCCCTCTACCCATAATGCCCTAGTCCATCCCCACCACCTCAGATCTCATTTGCTGCCATCTCACATGGATGTGGATTCTCTGTCTCTGAGCATCTTTTCAGGTTGATTGCAAGTGTATTTTCTTGGAAAATCTCTACCGTTTCTCTTTAAATTAGATAATTCCTCCCTCTTATTTATTTATTTTTTTTCCATCAGTTCCCTTACTTTAGCAAAGTTATTTCTTAAGTGCCATTGTTAGTGCTCCCTTCTCTTCTTCCTTTCTGTCACTTTCTTACCCATTTTTTGACAAGGTATTCTTTACTACCATTGTTGGTAGTTATTTTCACTGATGGTATAGTTTAAAAAATATATATTTCTTCTTTCTCTCTATTCTTCCCTTTTGTAGTTTAAATACTATGGTTGAGAAGCCTACAGGGTTTAAAAAATGCACTTCCTGTGGATGCAAAATTCCGAATTCAGATGCTCACATGGAGTGCGTTTACTGTTTAGGGGCAGCACATCTAGGTACAAGCTGTACCGTTTGTGGTGCATTTAACTCCAGGGTTATAGCAGATGGAATAAATTAGTCCTTAAAGGGTTACAACCACCTTCCTCCTCTTCCTCTTCCTCCTCCAGGGCTCAACCCCCCCCCCCCCCAGCAAATCATCCAAGACTCCATCAGAGCACAGAAAACAATCTCCACCTAAGTCTTGGAAGACTTCTTCATCCTTGGAGTATCCTCAGAAAATATGGAGATCTTTGGATCCAACTTCATCAGATCCAAATAGAAACACTTTGTATCCTACACCTTCAAAACCATCAGATACAACCCCAGGTTCTTTTCATAAGCTGAGAAATCATTCACCTGAGTTCATTGTCAACCCTATTTCTGCTCAGCTCCATCCTCCTTTATGCAAATTCCAAGGAAGCACTATAGACCTTAATCTACTTCCTTATCTGTCAGGTCCTCCAGGAGTCTGTCGAAAGCTGAAGTGGATAGGATGATGAGAAAGTCCCTCAGAACTCAAATCCAGATGGGGTTATACTGTCTCTGTCTCCTATTGGACCAGTGAGTCTTCCTGCCACTGCCCATACAGTTGTATCTTCTTCTCTGATCTATCCTTCAGTTTAGGAGCACCAAGATCCAAGAGTACTGGTGTCGGAGCCAAAGAGAATTACATCTTTGACCCCAATGGTTTCCTTGACTAGTTCTGCTCTTATTCCATCAGATTGGGACAAGTCTCGGAGCCTAAGACTCTGTGTCAGATCCATGTATCCAGGATCCACTTGGATCATGTCTGATCCTTCCTTGCCTGTCTGAGCCTTGGCACTAGATAGCTCAGATCCATCTCACTCCTCAAGGCACAGATTCAAAGTCATGATCTGCCTGCTTTGGTAGCCTTGGCTCCAGTGCGGCCAGCCATGGCTTCTCCTGCTCCATATGCCTTCTAGGTTGTGGAGAGGGTGTTCTCTTGTTCAAGAGATCCAGTCTGTCATACATCTTTGGATCCTACACCCTTTCCCTGTATGATTCCAAGCTCTGATCCCATCAGACCTACTCCACAGGGACAGTCAGTACCATCTAGCTTCCAGACAGATCCCATGGAAGAACTACCCCCTCTCTTCAGCCACCTCCCCAAAACATCCTGCTGAAGAGTTTCACAGAAAGAGAATGTGTAGAAGGAGGTATGTGGATTCCCCCTTGGAATCTCTCACCAAAGATACTGACTTTGATGAGGGAAAATATCCCCCCAGGTCACCCCCTGATAATGTCTCATTTGGAGACATTTGGAGATTGTTAAACAGAAAGGTAGTTGATCATCAGATATCCTTCCCCGGAGGAGTCAGTATTTCTGGAGGCTTTTGGTGCTGACCCATGTATGTCTTGGGTGACTGCCCCCAGCTAATGAGCTTATTAACCTAGTCTCTTGCTGAGCATGGAAGGAACCATATTCTGGTCAACCCTATCCCATGCTATCCAGACAGAATTTTAGCTCCTCCAAAGATAAGCCCCATTGGAACAAAGGAGTCTATGCTGATGCAATGATTGTGGCAGTAGCCACTGAGAAGGAACTAGCAGACCACAGCTCCTCTGTCTGTCCCCCTAACAGAGAGTCCAGGCTGCTGGACAAGTTTGAAATGTGCGTGTTTGCTTCAACAACCTTTGCCTTGAGGTCTCTGAAATATTTAGTACACTTTATGAAACTGCAGAGAGATTTGACTAAGGAACTCTCAAAATCTCTTTTGGAGTCCATGTCTGCAAAGGATTATAAAAGATTATCTTCACAGCTGGTCACTCTTTTTATCTATTTCCAATGCATCCATGAGGTTGAGTTCTCATGCAGCAGGAGGCACCTCACTGGCTGCTGGTTAAGGCATTGCCATTAGGAGATGTGATTTAGGAGATGAGATTTTGCAGAGCCTTTCACGTCTTCTTTCATCAATGCTTCTTTTGATAGAACATCCTTGTTTGACCCGTCCATGAAAGAAACTCTTTCCCACAAATAACCGGAAGAAAAGACTGTCTGCCACAGGGATTTGCCTTTCTACCCCTCAGTGATCCTTTTCAAGGAATCAAAGAGGAGCAAAAAAACATGGTTTTGTAAATCCGAGGGATCTTGCCAGGATTCACATGGAGACAACTCCCTCAGAGGTAGAGGAGAGAGTTCAAATGAAAGACTCTTTCCTGGTAGCAGAGGAGGCTTGCAAAATCAGGGTTTCTAAAATTCCTTTTCCTTTCCAGATAGACCCTTTCAGTGCTCCTGAAGTGCTGCCCAACTGCCCACCTCTGGAGGCAGTCAGGGGACACTTGTCCTTGCACCCAGACGCCTGGACTGCTATAACAAAAGATTCTTGGGTGATAAAAATAATATCCAGAGGTTACTTTATACCATTTTCACAAACACTCACTTCCAAAACAAGAACGCTTCCTGACATTCCACCCAGTCAGAGAGAAGCTGCAGCTCAAGAAATTCAGAAGCTGCTTCACAAAAGAGTCATCCAGGAGGTTGCACCAAACAAGAGAGGATTCAGAACTTACTCAAGGATCTTTTTAGTGCCAAAGAAGACAGGGGACCTTAGACCAATTTTGCATCTAAGTAACCTGAACCAGTTTGTGAGGAAATCAGAGATGTTCATCGTGTTTCACTGTTACAGTCCTAACCAATGGGTTATCCAGCTCCTGGTAGCCCTCAATCAGCCAGAGTACCAAAGGTAAGTAAATATGACATTGGCTGTCATCGGTTGTAAAGGACGTCAGGATGTCCGATACAAAAGGAGGCAGCTGAAGCCAGAAGCAGAAGCATTTTTGCACGAGTGCCGGTCGGCAGTTTACCTTTTTGGTTTCTGACTACAAAGTTGAAGTCAGCTACAGCTAAGTACCCTGTTAGGGATCCTCTTTTCTTGACTTAACAAATGTCAGAAAAAGTCAATAATTGTCTTACCTGTGGAAAGCAGATTCCCCATAGAGATTTTCATTCCTATTATATTATTTGTTTAGGCTTTGACCACGATGTTCCTAATTGTGATCTCTGTGCTTCCTTTAATCTGCATACTATTCATCGTCGGGCTAAGCATTTAGCTAAGCATTTTGGAGTGTGGTCTAAGTTTGTCGGTATGGCATCTGCTGGTCTTCAGGTGTCGGATATCCCTAAGAAGTGTAAGGACAAGGACTACGACAGGCTTCAGAAGGTCAAGTCTTCAGATGATGTTAAGTTGGTCATCAGTCCTGTGGTAGCCAGTGAGGCGCCTTTGCAGCCTCTGCAGTCTGCGGATTTTCAACCGCAGGCCTCGGCTGAGACCATTTCAGAGTCCCTTGGGCCTCTGGCTTCCATTTTGTCTTCTGACCTTCTGCCTGTTGCCTCTTCAGTTGGATCCGGAGCTGCTAGACTGGCTCCGGTGTCCGAGGCCTCTGTTCATTCGGACAGCAAGCTCATACTGACAACCTCTGCCACTACTTCGGCGGTTGCCAGGCCTCCTGAGTCCTTCAGACTTGCAGGTAAATCTTCCAGTCGTAAGCCTGTGAAGAAACAGGCTCCAGTTTTCTCTCGTTCCCCTCATTCTCAAATGGCTGATAACCTTTTGACTCTTATTAAGGGTTCACAGCCTCCTCCTTCAAAAAGGGGTAGGGATGTCTCTCCTGAGGCTTTGTCTTATTCCAGTTCTGATACTTCTAGCATTTCTGTTGATGAAGAGGAAGTTTCTCAGGTTTTTTCTCCTTTTGAAGATTCAGATGCAGAGGAATCCATTCCTTCTGCTTCTCCTCCAGAGGATTTCTCTTTTGGTGATACTTTGAATACTCTCAGGGATCATTTTAAATGGGAAAGTCAGGATTATTCACAGTCTAAGAAAAGGATCAGGGAATTTTTGGATTTCCCTCAGCATAAGCCTCTAGCTATTCCTCCAGTGTTGGAAGTGGTTGATGATGTTTTTCTGGAAAATTCCTTGACTCCAAATTCAGTTCCTCCTGTACCCAGGAAACCTGACCGGTACTATAGAGTCCCTGATTCTCATTTGTTTCATTTTAGGAATCCGCTAGCTGACCCAGAGGTTATTTCTCAAGGGCCTAAAGGAATTAAGGCCACTGTTACCACGAATCCTGTTCCTTCCGACAGGGAATCTAGGAACCTAGATAGGTGGGGTAAAAAAGTTTATACCTCTGCCACTCTTGTTATTAGGTCTACTAATTGTCTTTTTCGTATGCTTAAGTATCAGCAGCACACCTTGAAGGCTATTAAGTCAAAGATTGCAAGTGTGTCTCTTTTGGCAGAGAGTAAGGATATGCAGGATTAATTCTGCCAGTCTTGCCAATAAACATTCTTTACATTGTGGTTTTGACATTCTAGAAGCCTCCTGCAGGGCTACAGCTACTGGATCTGTTCTCAGAAGGAATGCATGGCTCAGGGAGCAGCCCCTTCCAGAGCCTGTCAAGTCTAAGCTTTTGGATGTACCTTTACATAAGGACAGTCTTTTTGGCAGCAAAGCAAAGGAAGTGTTCAAAAAGATGGAGGATAAGGCCAAGTCTATGCAAACAGTTAGACTTTCTGTAAGTTCAACCTCCTCGTTTCAGCAGGAATTACCCTTCTAAGAGTTGGATGTTTCCTGATACCAGCAGACAGAACCGCTCAAGGACTAGAGGTTACACATCTTCTAGGGGGCAGGGAGCTACCCCTCAAAGGTCTAAGCGTTGGCATGCTTTTCCATTTCCAAGACGAGCAGTTCTAAGCCTACATCTCAATCCAAACATTCTCAATGACTCTGTCCAACTTCTGCCTGTTCCTGCTTTAGAATCCTTTAGGGGGAAGGTTGGCCTTTTTTGCAAATGTCTGGGCCACCATCACAAATGACAAATGGGTGCTCAGAACTGTATCCGTAGGTCACAGGTCTTCTTTCCACACCTTTCCAGTACCCAAAGGATTCCCAGACACTCCTCCAAACCAAAGGGCACAAGTAGAAAAGCAAATTTTGTTTCTGTTACATCTGGGGGCAATAGAATCAGTTCCTGCTCAGCAGGTGGGCCAGGGCTTCTATTCCAGACTTTTCGTAGTTCCAAAAAAGAAGGCACATGGCGTCCTATCCTAGATCTATCCATTCTGAACTCTTTCTTGGTAATTCCAAAGTTCAAAATGCTCACTCTGCATCAGTTGCTACCAATGTTAGACAAGGACTCCTGGCTAGTAACTTTGGATCTCAAAGAAGCTTATCTGTACATCCCTATCAGGGAAAGTTGCAGGTAATACCTTCATTTCAGAGTGGGCAAGCAACATTATCAATTCTCTATGCTGCCCTTTGGCTTATTTACTGCTGCCATAGTTTTCACGAAGTGTCTAGCTCCAGTCATTGCTTTTTGCAGGCAGAAGAAAATTCAGATTTATCCATACTTGAACGACTGTCTAAGTCAAGCAAATTCTCAAGAACAGCTGTTAAAGGATCTGGAATTTGTAAAGACTCTTCTCACTTCTCTGGGTTACACTCTCAACATGGAAAAATCAAAAATGGTGCCATCCAAGGAGATAACATTCCTGGGAGCGAGTCTGAACACAGCCACCTAGATGATATATCTCACCCAGGAGAAGCAGGCAACTCTTTCAGTTTACTTCAAGGATTTGGCAAGCCTGTCCCAGCTCTCTGCAAAGAAATACCTGCATGTTCTGGGATACATGGCCTCTTGCATTCTCATGATTCCGTATGCAAGACTGTATATGAGGAAATTGCAATGGTACCTCAAGAACCTTTAGTGTCAACACACACAGGAACTGGATATGATAATTCCTCTGCTTCCATGCCTGCAGACAGAGTTTCTATGGTGGGCGACAGCCTGCCTACAAAACAAGGGCATGCCTTTTCGCCCACCTCCTGCCATTCAGGTTCTTACCTCGAATGCATCGGACTACGCCTGGTGAGCTCACCTGGATGGCAGCTGCATACAGGGATGTTAGAACGCCCAGCAGATGCACCTGCACATAAACCTAAAGGAGTTGATGGCAGTTCAGCAAGCCTTAATAGCTTTCAAGCATCTTCTTTCTCCAGGAAATCGGTTTGTCAGGACAGACAACACCACAGCAATGTGGTCCATCAACAAACAGGGAGGGAATCATTCTTACCCCCTGTGCAGACAGAGCATGATTCTCTGGTCCATAGCAGCATCCTTGGGCCTGCATCTCCTAGCTCAGTTTCTTCCAGGGAGACTCAATGTTTTGGCAGACCAGTTGAGCAGACAGACCCTGGATCCTACCGAGTGGCAACTGAACAGAGCAGTCTTTTACAGCCTCATTCAGCATTGGGGCACTCCTCCGGTGGATCTTTTCTCCTCCCCAGACAACCACCTTCTACCACTTTTTTGCACCAGACAGCATCACAGCAAGGCCTGGAGAGTGGATGCTCTGTCCTTCCCTTGGACGCTTCTGTCAGTTTATGCCTTCCCTCCTCTTCCTCCTTCTTCCCAGAGTATTATTGAAGATAAGGGACGAAAGACCAAGGACTATTCTCATAGCTCCAGACTGGCCCAGACAGCACTGGTATCCACTGCTTCACTGTCTCTACCAATTTCCTCCTTGTCATCTTCCTCTGAAACCAGATCTTTTGGTTCAGGAGGGGGGAAACATTCTACATCCTCATCTTCAGTCTCTCCATTTGGCAGCATGGCTCATTGTATGAATCAATCCATTTCTTCTTCCCTTTCCCAGCAGGTGGTTAATGTACTTCAGGAGGCCAGGAGGCCTAGCACTAGGAAGTCCTACACTGGCAAATGGGAAAGATTCTTTCATTGGATGCAGGCTAGAGGGGAATCTTCTTCTCAGCTTACTCTTTTTCCTCTGATCCTTGAATACTTGGCTGATTTGCTTCAGAGTGGTCTTTCATTTTCCTCTATCAAGATCCATGCTTCAGCCATTTCTGCTCATTGTTCTTTTGAGCAACCCATTTTCTCTCATCCCCGATGAAAATGTTTCTCGGAGGTGCTTGCAACTTAAAACCTCACAGAAGGGCACCTACTCCAGCCTGGGATCTTAATTTTGTTCTAGAGAAGCTCACTCTTCCTCCTTTTGAGCCAGCTGCCACTGCAGATTTAAAGTTTCTCACTTGGAAGACTGCCTTCCTTTTGGCTATAACTTCAGCAAGGAGGGCTTTGGAGCTGCAAGCTTTGATGGCTGTGGAGCTTTTTCTTATTTTCCATGCAGATCATGTCTCTCTGAGAACCAATCCCTCTTTTATGCCTAAGGTGGTTTCTAGCCTGACTCTTAATCAGTCCATACACCTTCCTACTTTCTTTCCTAATCCTTGAAATAGAGGTGAGAGGATCCTGCATTCCCTTGATGTGCACAGACAGCTCAGGTTTTACCTGGACAGGACTAAAGACCTTCGGAAATCAGCACAGGTATTGGTCAGTTTTGCACCTGGAGCTCAGGGCAAAGCTATCTCTAAGCAAACCATTTCTAAGTGGATTGCACATTGTATTACTTTCTGTTATTCCTTTCATGGCAAGGTTCCTCCTCAAGGGTTAGGACCCACTCCACATGAGCAGCTTCCACTTCTGCAGCCTTTTTAAGGGGTGTCCCTACTAAAGACATTTTAAAGGCTGCCACATGGTCTTCTGTTCACACCTTCACAAAGCATTATAATGTGCCTTTGTTTTTTAGAGCCAGGGCAGGGTTTGCCACTGCTGTTCTGCAGGGCATTCGCTCCAATCTTTGATTCTGCTGGTGCCTCCTCCCATTTCTCTGGGCTTTGGTAATCAACCCATTGGTTAGGACTGCAATAGTGAAACATGATGAACATAGTACAGTTGTATACACTTACCATAAATGTAAATGTTCAAGTGTATTCACTGTTGTAGTTATGGTTTCCCTCCCTCCTTCCCCCTTTTTGGTCCTTTCCTGTTCTCCTTTCCTAAGATACAGGCTGAATCTGGTTTTATTTGCCAAAGTTTCTTTTGGCTTAAGCCTTGTTTTCTGGGGACTTCTGACTGTTATGGCAAGAAAGACTGAGGAAGTGATGTCGGCTGCCTCCTTTTGTATCGGACGTCCTGACGTCCTTTACAACTGATGACAGCCGATGTCATATTTACTTACCTTTGGTATTTTGGCCGATCGAGGGCTACCGGGAGCTGGATAACCCATTGGTTAGGACTGCAACAGGGAATACACTCGAACATCTACATTTATGGTAAGTGTACACAACTGTACTTTCCAAATGGCCATAGTTCAGTCCATTCTCCCTCTTTTACACAAGGATAATTTGATGTGCTCTTTTGATCTTCAGGATGCTTACTATCACATCAAGATAAACAGATGCTTCTAAAGACACTTGCACTTTTGGTTGGCAGTTACTAGCAATTCAGAGTCCTGTCCTTTGGACTCACCACAGCCCCCAGGGTGTTTACTAAGTGTATGGCAGTGGTAGCAGCTCACCTGAGACTGCAAGGATTCTGACTGATTCCATACCTAGATAACTGGCTTCTCACCACCCCAACCATGCATCCCCTAGAACATTCCAGGGACTATTTGCTCCAAATTAGCCAATCACTAGCCATTACAGTCAATATTCCCAAACCAAACTGCTACCAGTACAGAGCCTGGAGTTCATTGGTGCTGATCTAGGCACAGTAAGTCAGATTGCTTCTTTACCTCCTCATCGTATATGAACAGTCAAGTCTTAGGTTCATCAAATTCTTTCTCATCCTGCTCCTCCTGCCAGAATTGCCCTTCAGGCCCTAGTTCCATGGCAGTGCATGTAGTATTAGTCCCATTAGCATGCTATTATATGTATGTTCTTAAATGGACTCTAGTTGTCTATTCTTGGACAGCCCCTATCCTTCCCAATCAGACTTACTCCAGTATGCAAAAATCATATTTGTTGATGGATCTAATCAGACATTTACATAGGTTGTTCCTTCGTTCTATCTCCCTCAGTAGACACAGTGGCCACAGACACCTCCCAACTGGGGGGGGGGGGATTTCTTGGGAAAGACAGTCGAAGGCATTTGGTCCCCTCAAGAGACCAATTTTAAGATATTCTCCCTATAGGGACCATTGTGATCCAAACTGACAGCATGTCTGTGGTCTGGTACATCAACAAACAAGGGGGAACTCGATCTTACCCCCTCTGCTGAGAAGATGTGTGGCAATGGGTGATCTCCTCCAACTGTTTTCTAGTTGCAATGCACATTCTGGAAAAATGCAACTTACTAGTGGACAATCTCAGCAGATTCATTCTGATGCCTCCTCAGTGGTCTCTCAATCAAAAGTGGTGGAGAAACGTTTCCATTGTCGGGGCCTACCTTGCTGCAATTCTTTTGCTTTTCCCAACAATAACAAATGCAGCAGGTACTTTGCCTTGCTCCCCCCTCAGGGGGAGTCACTGAGAGATGCTCTAGTCTGTTTGACCCTCTAGTTTCCTTTACACCTATCCCCCCAGTATCTCTGAATTCATACAAAATGCCAGCCAGTTGAAGAGCTTGGCTATCCTCATTGCCCCCTTCTGGGCTTTCCAGGTCTGGTTCACCTTCCTTTGGTCTCATCTTCATTATCCTCCTTGAATACTGTACCCCAGTCTAGACCTTCTGTCACATCCTTTGGGGATAAAACATCCCAGTATCCCAGCCCTCAAACTAACATTATGGTTTCTCCAGTTCCCTTAATAGAAAGACAGTACAGGCTTTCTTCCTCAGTTCATGATATACTTTATGCTCACAGAAAGATTCATCTAAGAGGATTTACAAGAGCAAATGGAAAAGATTTTTAATTTGGGTCCTGAAAGATGACATTGATCCCCTTACTTCCTCTATTTCTTCTGTAATGGAGTTTTTAGCTTCTCGAAGTATATTTGGCAGCCACATCAAATTTTCACGCAGGAGACAATGCTTCTTGGTTGGCTGCTTCTAAAGCAACAGAAAGTAAAGCTTTCTGAAGGGCACCTTTCTGCTCAGACCCCAGTGAAAGATCCATAACCTTCCTGGAATTTAACAGTAGTACTTCAAGGCTTAACTACTGCCAATCATTAGCATACCGTAGTTCCGCTGTGGCGACTACTAACTGGGAAAAGCCGAAAGACAACAACAACAACTTCAAGGCTTAACTCAACAACCCTTTAAACCTTCAGCAAAAACTTTTTAGTTGCTATTACTTCAGCTAAAAGGATTTCCGAACTCCAGACTGTTTCATAGAAAGCTCCTTACATTGTTTTTCATAAAGACAGGGCTACCTTTTGAACCAATCTTTTATTTGTACCAAAAGTGGTTTCTGAATCAAATATAAATTAAACCATTTATTTGCCTGTCTTCTTTCCAAAATTTTTGAACAAGGAAGATGCATGCTACATCTTTTAGATGTACATAGACAACTACATTTCTACTTACACAGAACAAATGATTTCAGGAAAACGGACCAGTTGTTTGTTTGTTTTTCACCTAGTCTACTGGGTTCTTTAATTTCTAAACTTACATTGGCCAAATAGATAACTAATTGTATTTCCTGGATATATTATCAGCAAGGCCTCTGCCTACCAAAATTACCTAAGGCCCATTCAACTAGATCCATGGTCATCTCATCTGCCTTCTGGCATTGATAATATTTGTGCAGCAACCACCTGTTCTAATGCTTATGCCTTTATTACTCGTTACAAACTGGACATAATTTCCAGAAGTAGAGCTGCTTTTGGTTCAGCAGTTCTCTAGAATATCCTTTTATGAGGGCCACCCAAGATTCATGTAGCTGGGGACTCTGTTATGTACTCACCATAACTAGGCATCTGTGTTGTCCATTTTCATTCTTCCTCAATTCCCCTACCTCCTTCCCCCTTCCTGTCATCTTCTGGGGTGACCTGATGGACCTTTGGAACCTCCCACAGGTTTGAGCCTGGTTTTAATTTCTCTTCTTTTCTGCTATTATATACTGAGACTTTTAAGGCAACAAACTCGATCTGCGGTATTGGAGATTAACTACAGCACTATTGGTAGAGGCAGTAGCTTGAGAGTTGGATCCAAAGTCTGTAGAATGCAGCTGAGTCGGATCTGAGGTTTGATCCATAACCCATACTTTGAGGAAAAATGAAAATGGACAACACAGATGCCTAGTTATGTTGAGTACATAACTTTAATATTTATCATGTCCGTATAAATATGGGGTATTGCTGAACCAATTCATGTGTGGGTACACAGCTTACAGGTGTATAGCCTTTGTTTGTCTTCATTAATTTTATATGCCAAAAACCATGGAGCTGTCTCAGAATGCTGCACAACACTGAGATTTCCTTGTTTTATCAGGCACAAAATAATATTATCTACAAATAGAATACCATACCAATTATATCCTTGAATTTCTGAGTCCCTATTTTTTTGCCAGTGGTTCTAAATATCATACAAATAACAAAGGGGAAAAAGGACACCCCTGCCTATTTCCTCTGTTCGCACAAAACTTACCAGAGAGGAACCCTCACACTTTGATTTTTGCCTCCGATCCCTCATATATCCTGCTGATATTATTATTGTATCAGGAAATGCAAATGCTTCCATTGTCCTACTCGTAAAATCACAGCTTACTCTGTCATGTGCTATATCTGCATCAAGACCCACCAACAACAGCAGTATTTTCTTACATTCTGCTTCCCTCTGGATCATCAGTTTTCTATTAATGTTATCAAATGTTTGCCTCCCTGCCACAAAACCACAGTGATCTATATATATATATCAATTCTGGTAACACCTTACATATGATTTTAGCCATTATAGACATAAACACTTTATAACTTTGGTTTAAAATTGAAATGGGCCAATATGAAGTTGGATCTGATGGGTTTTTACTGTCTTTAGGTATAACAGCCACCACAGCTTTTTTCCAGGATGCTGGTGCTTCCTCTCATTTTAAAATAATGTTAAACAAAACCTTCTAGATCTTTATCATTTTCTTCTCTCTGGGCTTCTAAACTTCCATCAGAATGCCATCTGTTCCTGCAGATTGGTCATACATTGCCATTTTTATCTCATCTCTTCCTGTCCTGTTAATTGTTGAGCCTCATCTACCTGTAACCTTGGCATATTTAAGTCTTCCATAAATATTTCCCTTTGTGCTTTTTCTTGATTTCCCCACTCCTTTGCTTTATACAGATTTTCATAAAATTTCTGAAATATCTCTAATACCTCTATAGGATCTCTAGTTATTTTTCTTGTTATAGGCTCTCTAAGTTTGGCAACAATCTTTTCTACTTTCTGTTGCCAAAGTCATCGTGCCAAACGTTTTTGTGCTCTCGAGTTATCAAAAATAATTGCTTAACAGCAATCATTCTAAACTCATGCATATTGTCCATGTACTCCCTTATTTACTTTTTAGCATTCTGCAATTGCACCACTTCTTGTTCTGTGAGATATGTTAACCTTTGTCAGCCCCTCTAAATAATTCTTATTACTTCTTAACCACATTCTTTTTCTATCACATTTTAATCTCCACTTTGATTTTATCCCACTCACTAGTTACAACTTCTTGAGTACTTTATATCTTCCTTAATAACTCCTGAATAATTTCCACTACCTATTCCTTAAATTATTCTCTTTTTTAATAGGTAGGTAGGGAAATAGCAGTATCTCATCTTTACTTCATTACCCTGCGTTTTTATCTCAGTAATTATTAACGCATGATCTGAAATAGTTACTGGATATATGTCAAAGTTCTCAATTAAATGCACACGTTCCTGTGAAATATAAATTCTGTCTAGACTAGTCCAGTTATTGTACCTTTGGGAATAAAATGTAAATTTTCTCTGAGTTCCTACTACTGAATTCACATCTTCCATACTAGATATTTGCATAAATATCTTCAGAAATCTACCCTCTTTTTGCTATATTTTCCCTTCTAGGCACCCCAGATGCATCCTCATTTTTTTCAAATCAAATTCTAGTCCCCACTTATAAGTAATATTTCCTGCTGAAATCTGATTATTTCTCCCAATTTTTAAGGTCCATAATAGCAGTTTTAGGTAGAATATGAGTATATGTCAGTGTAATCCTCATCCCATGACAGTAGCCCCTTTCAACCACAAATCTGCCATTTTTGTCTTTTTCCCTATCACTACAGAGGTTCTTCTAGCAATGAATATACATACTCTTTTCCTTTTCCATGATATTCTGCTAAATATCCATTCTGAAATCCTTTCTTTATCACATTCACACACTCAGTTCTTTCCAAATATGTGTCCTGTAGAATTCTTATTTGCACTCTTTGCATTTCCTTTTATTTATTTACTTTTTTTGCACTCTGCATTTCTTAATATAATTAAATAGTTTTTCATTTTGTCTATACCTCTAAGACCATTCACATTTCAAGATAATATGGAAAGTGTTGCCATTAGGCGGCCACGGTGGTGCAGTGCTTAGCATTATTGCCTCACTGCAAGAGGTTCTCCGGTTCGATGCTCGGCTGGGGTGCCTTCTCTGCAGAGTCTGCATGTCCTCCTTGTGGTCGCGTGGGTTTCCTCCGGGTGCTCCGGTTTCCTCCCACATCCCAAAGACATGCTGCAGGTGGATTGGACACTCTAAATTGGTCCTAGGTGTGAGTGCGTGTTTGTGTGTGCCTTCTGCGGAAGGTTGGGCGCTGGGCTGGCAACTCGACACTGTAAAACTCCACTGCCAATCATGAGCGGACAGGTGATCCGCTGTGGCGACCTATAACCGGGAAAAGCCGAAAGAAGAAGAAGAAGAAGAAGATGGAAAGTGTTGGCATTCTGATAAGAAGTCATTATTCCCACCTATTATGTATAACAGCTTTTTAAATGTCTATTTCCACCTTTTGTGATACATGCACTCACTAATGTATAGTAGGCCGATACTTTATACATTTTTTTCTTATCTTCAACATTGGAACCTGTCACATTTTACAAGACTGTCGTTAATGGAAACTCTCAAAACAAAAAACAAACACTCCCCAAGAACACTCAAATGACCTGTAAACTTAATACAAACACACAAAATTATGTTATAAACAATGACATTGGTAATCTCCAAACTCTGGACCCTACCCAGTTCCAGTTTATAAAAGGCAGATCATGTCTCCTAAACCTGATAGACTTCTTTGAAGTGGTCACCAAAGCCGTAGATGAGGGTAAGGTGGTTCACACAGCATATCTAGATCTTGCCAAGGCTTTCAACACCATCCCTCACTCTGGAATTATAGATAAACTCACTAAACTAGGTATAAATCCCTATGTCACAAGATGGGTTGCCAAATGGCTCACTGACAGAACCCACACTGTGAAAGTAGCAGACTCTAAATCCAACTTCAGACCAGTTCAGTCCTAGGTCCTCTCATGTTTGGTATCTACTTCTCTGAAGTACAGGCTAACACAGAAGGTCCTTGGCTAACAAAGTTCACAGATGACTGCAAACTAGGAGCCATAATCAAAACTCCTAACATTGTGGACATCCTACAAAAGGGTCTTACTGAGACAGATGCCTGGTGTCAAAGCCATGGCCTCAAGCTCAGTGCCAAAAAGTGTATTGTCATCCCTTTTGGTAAAAACTCTGTACCCATAAGCTACCACATAGATGATAGTCTACTTAACACCGAAAGTGTGATAAGAGACCTTGAGACACAGGTGGGCAGTAGTCTCTCCTTTGATAATTACATCACCACAATAGTCAGGAAATCCTTCTATGTGGCACACCTCATCACAAAAGGTTTCTCATCCAGGAAAAAAGAGGTCATTGTTCCCCTCCACTCATCACTCATTAGACCCATTATAGAGTACAACGCCCCTTTTGGTATGTATCCCACAAGACATCTACAACAACTGGAAAGGCCACATAAATGCCTCACAAAGAGGATTACCGGACTCAAACAGATGCCCTATACAGACTGTCTCAAAAAACTCCAGCTTTACTCTGTCGCATATCGCCTACTCAGAGGTGATCTCTGCATAACATACAAAGCTATGTCAAACCCAGAGCTGTTGGACATGCTCCACTTAAAGAAATCCCAATCCTTCTGAGCTACATGCTCTAGGGGACCTAGACCTTGTCACCACAATAAATAGAACATGCTGGAGGGATAGATTCCTGTCCCAGAGTCTTCCCATACTCTGGAACAAACGACCTATCTATATCAAACAAAGCTGCTCATTAGCACTCTTCAAGAAAAATCTTGATGATTGGATGGGAGATAGGAAATTCACCCCGGGGATCACTTCTGTGGCTCTGCTTGACAGGAGCATAGAAAAATAATTTTCTTGGGTGGCAAAAGCCAGGGTACCATTTGGCTAGGCTTATATAGGCCGTAGGGCCAATAACCTAGTACCTACTTATGAATCTATGAACATCTTCAAATAATGAAGCTTAACCCTCCCAGTATGGACAACTGTCCCAAACAGACAGCTTGAAACACAGGCCTTAACCAACCGAAAGTTGAGGGTATCCATGCATGTTATTGCCTGTGCTTCTAGTTACATTAATTGGTGTCTGTTCTTTTTTTATCTTTATTCCCCTCCCAAATGTGAAAAACAGCTTGCATGCTTTCAAGAAAACATTAACTTTTAGCCTTAAAAGAAACAGTGCCCTGGCTTTTTTATTGTCCTATAATCAACTTGTGTCCATGGAACCATAAGAGAAAAAAATGTTCTCAGCTGCAGGCTTCTAAAGACAAGCTGAAACATTTATTGCTAATGGAAAACTTTTCATTATATTCAGTGTTCTCTTGTTTACTTGTCTCCACTTAAAACTTGTTATTAGATTAAGCCAAGGGGCTTAATCCAGACATTCGCTTATGCAAAAGAAACAGAAAACATCTCATCTCAACATATATTATGATCTGTGTACTTTTGCATCCCACCCCGACCCATACCTCAACAACCCAAGACAACAGCCTATTAACTTAAGTCACTACAGCCAGGCGATGCCTCCAGATGTTTTTGCAATTCCATCCAACTTGACATCTCTAGGTGGCACATATTGCTTGCACATATTTTTATTTATTTATTTTTTTTTATTAATAACTCTGAAACTATGCTACATAGAAAGTATTAAAATATTTCATCTTAAAGCTTACATAATAGCAGACACAACCCTGTTGACATTTGACCTCTGTCTAGCACAGATCAAGATAAAGTAATTGTTACCCATATAATATTTATTTATAGTCATAAATTTTTTGTTTTTCTAAATTTCTTGGTAACCAGTAGCATAGACAGAACTGCTTAGTCCCATGTGAAAGCTCACAGCTGGGTGAACACAATGCTACATGCAATATGTATGTAACTTGAGTGGTTGCTCAGATATTGTAAGATGTTTCCAAATATTAAAAACTTAGTTACTGTATTTACTGCAACTCATTAAATCCAGTTTAAGACTTAGAACCCAGAGAATACTACCACTATAAAACAAGTTTGTGCTGCAGAGATTACCATTTACACTTCTTTAGTATCCTCTATGGTTCCAGAGATATGAAAATTAGTTTGAAAAAATGTTTTACTATAAAACATGTAATTTATATCATGAAAAGTTTCATAGCAATATTAATAACAGAAATTGATTTACCAACAGTTGCCTTTTTTCTTCCTTTTCCCCTTCTCTCGGTGTACTTCCAAATATTAATGACGTGAAGTGAGTCAAGTGGCTTTCAGTTCCCCATGAGTTTAACAAAGTCAACTCTTTCCACTTTTTCTTATACAGCTATATTTCACAAATGTAAATTGATGCTTTGCAGTCTCACATTTATTCATTAATTTCTGTGTTGCTGGTCTTTTTCCTGTTCATGTACATCTCCCAACTTCAGACTCCAGTTCAATTCCAAGGTGTTCCTAATTCTTCTAGTCAACTCCTGTGTTTTTCTCTGTCTCTCAAGCATTTTCCTTTGGAACAATGGAAAAGATTTTACTGGCAAAGTCTCTCCAGATGCTTTATTATCAGAAGAATGAAAAGCAGAGTCCCCTTCTGCTTGGTGGCTCACTTTTTGTTGGACAAACTTTTGTAATTCTTCCTTACCCTGCTCTGAATCAACAATGGCTTTGATCCTCCAGGAAATATTCTGAAGACAGCTGGATACAACAGTTTGACTCACACCTGATTATTAACATTCCATGATAGAGGGAATAAATTTATTTCTCTTCTGCCTGGTGTACTGTAAATAATATTTTTTCCAAAAACACTCTACTAAATCCAGCTTTTAATACATTGCCCTTTTGCCACAGTTTTGTCAGGATCAACTTTTTCGGCTGGTAGGTTTGCAACTTTACTAATACAGGTCTTGTCTGCTTTCTCACGACCAGATTTGGAACATACACACTGTGTGCCCTTTCATTTAAAAGTTCCTGCTGTGCAATACCAGTCCAATTGCATATTTGTGCCTTTATAAAATGAATACAGTCTGTTCCTCCTAATTTTTTTGGTACAGCAGAAAAATATCAGATATCCAGTTTTGTCTATCTTTGTTTGATTCAATATATGGGTTGTCAGGTCTGATGGGTTACAACCTCAGCACTGACTTTGAAGCTTTTTTATGGTACCAGGGCTCTGACCTTCTCCACTACCTGTAATTTCCTGTACTCTTTTCTAGCACCTCAGATCTCCTTTGACTCCCAAAGCTATCAGACATGTCTGTGAGGGCTCTTCATCAATTCATCATATCCTTTTCGGATTTGTAATTTTTTTCTCCTCCCCTTACCGAGAGTTTACATCTCTATTTATAGATACGTTTTATAGTAAAATTATTATTATTTAGGCATACTGTAGATTTAGTATTAGGTAGGTAGTTATTTGCAGTGCTGTTCTTGTAGTAGTGTTATATTAGTCATAATTAATATTGGGTAGTTTGCTGTTTTTTTCTTTAGATATTAAGATAGTTTATTAGGAATTGTGCTTTTAATTCATCTTAAAGGGAGTGTATTTGGAATAAGAATGTTGCATTCACAGAACTTTAAAAATGTAGCCACTGCAGGCACACATTTTCCCCTCAAGACTCTCACCTTATGTGTGTTTACTGTGTGGGTGCTGCCCATTTGAATTTAGACTGCCAGTTATGTAACATTTTCATTTCCAGGGTTTTACAAGCAAGGAAGGAGTAGCTTATAATTAAATATCTATTCCCCCCACAGACAGCGTCATCCACTTTAGCTGGACCTTCATCTGTGTCCCTTGTTAAGAAGGCAGATAAGGGGTAAATCAAAGGACAGGGGATCAGATAAGGAAAAAAAGGAAAGCTTCTTTGGAAAAGACAGAACTTTTCTGCAAAAGATCACTAAATCCAATAATGTTAAGTTGTCAATCTCGCCTTCATTCTTGCTGGATGGGTTCGGAGCCGGACTTGGCACTTACTAAGCTCGAGAGCTAATTTTACCAGCTCGAGGCAACCCTATATCCCATGATGCAAGGCGGAGACTACCCAGATCTCGTTTGCCGCTTCGCTTACGAGGTGCCTCTTTTACCAGCTCTAGGTAAGTTTTCTTCATATTAAGACTTTTAGTCTCATCCCTTTTAAATTTAATAACCTTAGTTGTTTTGTGAACCTTAACGTTTATTTTAACCCTATTCCCGTTAGTGTTCCCTTTTTTTCGGGTTATTTATCCCCTTCCCTAGGTTAGGCCTTAGGCCTTCCCTTTCCTAATTTTTCCTGTCAGGGATTCTGTGTGTGTTTGAGTGTGTTGTATCCCTGTTTAGTTTAGATTATTGGATTGGGTGTTATTTGTGTGTGTGTCTGTGTTTCCTTGTCACTTGTGTTTCCTCGACACAGTTATATCGAAGGACACAAAGGTCTCAGGCTTCAAGAAGTGTGACTCGTGCTGTCAGAAGATGTCTCTGACAGACGGTCACACTTCTTGTGTTTACTGCCTGGGACCTCTGCACCTGCAGGACTCTTGTGCTATCTGTCATGCCTTCAGCCCAAGAGTCCTGCAGGAGCGCAGAAATAAATTAATATTGAGGGGCTTATTAAAGCCTGAGAGCTCCCCGACTAAGTCGGCTCCGGGGAAGCCCTCGAAACATGTCAAGCCTTCGGCTTCAAGTCCCAAGCCATCGGCTACTGGTTTTGCTTCTTCAGTGTCGAGATCGGTTCCGGCCGGAGCCGATCCTTCCCTTTTAGAAGTCACAGTATCGGCTCCATCCGGCGCCGATACTGCCAGATCTGGAGTGTCGGCTCCGGCTGGAGCTGACTTATCCTTGGCTCCTTTGGCTCCACCTATCTCTAAAAAGAGATCACGATCCCCCTCATTGGAATCGATACGTTCGGCTCTGAGATCACCCCTGCTCTCGGAGTGGAGCCATCGGAGCCGTTCTTCTCAGTCGTCCAGGCTGTCTGATCATGACCTCGAGAGAGTGGTGAGTAGACTATTAAAGTCTCAGGCATTGGCCCAAATGCTCCATAGCCCGTCTCAACAGACGGTAGCTATCTCACATCCACCTAACATTCCTCCTTCGACTCTCTTACAGAGCTCGGAGCTGGAGCTCCTTGGAGCCGTGACTGTTGTAGCTTCAGAGCCGATACCACCCCCCCTTTCGGCTCCGTCGTCCTCCGCTCCGATTTCCTCCTTGAGGCCTTCATTGGAGGGATCCGGGCGTCTGGTCTCTCTCATCGGCTCCGGGGGGGCGAGTGGCATCGGACCCTTGTGCAACCCCGTTCTCCCTCTCGGGGCTTCGGCGTTGGTGAGCTCAGCCCCGATATCTGCCTCGGAGCCTTCCCTCTCGGTGAGGCCTGGAGTTCCTATCTCTTCGGTGCGGGAACCTTCTGGTCTCTCTGATGGGGGAGCCTTCGAAGTGATGAGGAGTGTACTAGCCCCTGGGCGTAGTCAACGGTCAGTTCCATCAGCTCCTCCCACTACAGTGCCTGCTGACGTCTCTTCCCACTCTCTTGCTCCCGGACCCAGAGATCCAATGCCTCAGGTTTCCCCATTGGGAATATCTTCCTCTTCCGAGGCTTCTCCTGATCCGTCAGGTAAACCTCCGCGTAAGAGGACATGTAAGAGGAAACATCTAGACTCCCCTGAGTCTATTACATCTGATACTGACTTGGATGAGTCGGAGCGATCCCCAAGGTCCTCCTCTGAGGATGTCTCTTTCTCAGACATCCTTGAACTCCTTAAGCAGAGGGGGAACTGGCCCTCCCTTAATCCTTCCGAGGACGAGTCAGTATACCTGGAGGCGTTCGGATCTCGATCCTCCACCTCCTGGGTGTCTCCGCCTTTCGACCCTCTTATGGACGTGGTGGCTCGGAAGGCATGGATGGCCCTGGATTCGGTGGAACCTATTCCTAGGAGGCCTTCTAAATTCATTACGGCCCCACCTGATAAGCAATATTTGACAAAAGGTGTCCCGGTTGATGCCATGGTGGTGGCTGCAGCCACCAAGAAGGAACTAGCGGATCCTTCAGTACCTGTCCATCCTCCTAACAAGGATTCTAGGACTATGGACAGGTACAGCAAGCGGATTTTTTCTTCAGCGACCTTTGCCATGCGATCACTGAACTACTTGTGTCACTTCACCCACCTTCAAAGAGATGTTCTTAAAGAGTTGGGAGACGTTTTACAGGATCCGTCAGTTGCTGGGTCTCAGGATAAGATTAGCTCACAGCTAGGAATCCTAAACTTCATTGTTAACTCCTCCATGCGGCTCATTTCTTATGCAGCCGATGGAGCGAGTAGGGCCGCAGGCACAGGAGTGGCTTTAAGGCGTCAGTCCTGGATGCGGCTTTGTAATTTTGCAGACCCCTTCAAGGCGTCCTTCACAAACTCCCCTTTTGATGGTTCGACCTTGTTCGGACCTCAAGTGAAAGACACCTTGACTAGATGCGAACAAGATGGCAAGACTCTTTCTGCCGTAGGAGTCCGTTTCTCCACCCCTTCAAGACCTTACCCAAAAGGTCAGAAGGGAGGGAAAATGTGGTTCCGCAAATCTCAAGGAGTCACGCCTGACGCACGAGGTCAGTTTACCCCCAGAGGCAGAGGGGGTAACAACAACAGATGCCGCCCTAGGGGCAGAGGGGGTCCGCAGAATCAGGGTAGCAGAGAGCCTCTTTCTGACAATCTCTTCCAGCATCCCTGAGATGTTGCCCGATTGTCCACCTTCGGAGGCAGTCGGGGGAAGATTATCGCTGTACCCAATAGCCTGGCTTTCCCTTTCTCAAGACAAATGGGTACAGTCGATTATATCCGAGGGTTACAAAATTCCCTTTATTCAAACCCCAATTCAGCAAAAGGGAACCCTTCCAGACGTTCCACCCGGTCTAAGGGAACTAGCAGTACCAGAGATATCAAAACTGCTAGCAAAAAGAGCCATCCAGCCAGTCCCAGCAGACCAAATAGGATCCGGAATCTACTCAAGGTTCTTTTTAGTACCAAAAAAGACAGGGGACTGGAGACCAATATTAGATCTGAGCAAACTAAACAAGTTTGTAAAGAAAACAAGATTCCGGATGGTCACGCTTCAGTCTATTCTACCCTTTCTGGGCAAGGACAATTGGATGTGCTCGGTAGATCTTCAGGATGCGTACTATCACATAAAAATTCACAGGCGCTCCAGAAGATTTCTCCGCTTTCGGCTGGGGACCAGTCACTTGCAATTCAGGGCCCTGCCCTTTGGACTCACTACAGCCACCAAATGTATGGCAGCAGTTACGGCTCACCTGAGACGTCAAGGATTCCAGGTGTTTCCATATCTAGACGACTTGCTCCTCACTGCCACCAGCAGGCATCAACTTCTCCAAGCCAGAGATTACACCATTCACATTTGCAGAGGGCTAGGGATTTCTATAAATTTCGAAAAATCTGCCTTGTCGCCTTGTCAATCTATTACTTTTATAGGCGCAAAATTGGACACCGTACAACTTTCAGCAAAGTTAACAGACCAAAGGATCTTGGACATTCAAAGTCACGTACAGGTGATTCTTCTCAGCAACAAAATTCAGGCCAGATTTGCTCTGAAAGTATTGGGTCTTATGGCGGCCGCCATAACACTTCTTCCCTTTGCCCGCTTTTACATGCGTCTTCTACAATGGATGCTATTCACCCAATGGTCCTTTCAACAACTTCCCATGCGTCACAGGATCACAATAACTCCAACTTGCAAAAGGCATCTGATCTGGTGGATATCATCCCCTCAAGTCCATCAGGGCAGACCCTTTGTTCCTCCTGCCCCGGTCGCCATGGTTACATCGGACGCCTCCCTGATCGGGTGGGGGGGGGGCATTATCAGGGCAGGATGGTCCATGGCACTTGGCAACCTTTCGAATACCACCTGCACATAAATGTCCTAGAGATGAGAGCAGTGCTTTTAACGTTGCAAGCCCTCAACGACTCTCTTCCCCTGGGAACTATTGCAGTCCAAACGGACAATATGTCCGTAGTGTGGTATATCAACAAACAAGGAGAAACCAAGTCCTATCCACTGTGTCGAGAGGCTCTCAGACTTTGGCAGTGGGCAATCTCTTCTCAGCGGTTTCTGATAGCAACGCATATCCCCGGGAAATCCAACATCATAGCGGACAGGTTGAGCAGAGCTATCCTAATGCCTCACGAGTGGTCTCTCAAACAATCAGTGATGGAAGAGATTTTTCAGGAGTGGGGCCTTCCTTGCTGCGACCTTTTTGCTACGCCTCAAAACAGCAAATGCCCAGACTTCTTCTCTCTCTTCCCCCTTCCAGGCCATCCCCCCAGAGACGCTCTAACCCAAGATTGGCCCCGGGGACTTCTTTATGCTTTTCCCCCTTTCCTCTGATACCTCAAGTAATTCAGAAAGCAACCGCCTTGAGAGCCAAGTTGATTCTCATTGCCCCTTATTGGCCTCGACAGATATGGTTTCCGTTCCTACATCGTTATCTCTTGGTACAGCCATGGCATCTGGACCCGGTTCCAGATCTTCTGACCCACCAGTCGGGGCAGCTGCACCAATCCATACCTTCTCTCAACCTCACTGCTTGGTTGCTCCACTTCCATCCTTAGCCAGGCTTCCTATGATTTCTAATCCCGTCCGGGATATCATAGTAGCTTCCCTTAAATCTTCCACCAGAAGGATTTATACTAGTAAATGGCAATGTTTCTCCTTCTGGGTAAAAGCTAGGAATATAGACCCCTATACTGCTCCGATTCATTCGGTCTTGGACTTCCTAGCTGAGATTTTTCATTCAGGATCTTCTTCCTCCACAGTAAAAGTTCAGCTGGCAGCCATTTCGAATTTTCATATAGGCTTTTTGGACCACAACATTATGTCACATAAACTTTGCAAGGCATTCCTTAGAGGTATCTTTTTACTTAAACCTCCGATTAGAGACCCCCCACCACAGTGGGATCTAAATTTAATTTTAACATCCTTGATTCTTCCCCCTTTCGAACCTGCGGCTGCCTGTTCATTGAAATTTCTTTCTTGGAAGACACTCTTTCTAGTCGCCATTACTTCTGCCAGGAGAGTATCTGAGCTTCATGCTCTCTGCATTCGTCCTCCCTATTTAATCTTCCACAAAGACAGGGTATCTCTAAGGACTAATCCGTCTTTCTTACACAAAGTGGCATGAGCGAACTTAAATCAATCCATTGATCTTCCAGTTTTTTCCCAAATTATTCTGTTAGAGCGGAACAAAAACTACATTGTCTTGATGTTCACCGCCAACTCAGATATTATCTAGACAAAACTAAACATTTTAGGAAATCTGATCAACTGTTTCTATCCTATGCAGAGAACAGGAAAGGCCTTCCAGTCTCCAAGGTGACTTTATCTAGATGGCTGTCTTCTGTGATTACTTACATTTATCAGCTCAGAGGCAAAGAGTTGATTTCTAGGCCAAAAGCCCATTCTACCAGAGCTCTAGCTACATCTACAGCTTTTCAGGCTAGACTTCCAATAGACACACTGACGTCCCACTCACCAGACTGAGTAAGGAGAAGGTCACAGTAAGCTGCCTGTCGGGCGCTAGAATCCGCCACATAATGCAAGCACTCAGGTCTCTCAACAGCAGGTACAAATACGACTCAGTCATTGTCCACGCTGGTGTAAATGACCTGAGACGTACCTCCTTGGACTACATGAAAAGAGACATTGAGGAGCTCTCTGATTATGTAGCCCAGGCAGGTATGACCCTGACCTTGAGCAGTATCCTACCTTCACCAAGAATGATGCCACAATACAGAGATAAGATGATCAGCTTTAACAATTGGCTTAAACTCTGGTGTCATTCAAAGGGGATCAATATCTGTCTGCCTGGGATGACATGCTGGACAAGCCACGCTGCTTCATGAGGGCGGCTTGCACCTGTCACCCTGGGATTCGGATATTGGCAAAGGCTCTTGCCACCCCATAGTGCCTTTTTAGGCAAGGCTCAAATTCTAAACCTACCACCCTAGAACACAAAAAGGAAAAAACTAAGGGTAATGCTGCTCAATGCCAGAAGTCTAAATCTCAAAATGCACGCACTTTCGAGGCCCTTCTCAGTATGGAGAACATCGATGTCTGTGCAGTGACAGAAACCTGGTTCAAGGCTCCTGAGAGCACCCCAGCACTATCAGGTTTTACCTCTTATCATGCGTTCCGGCCCCAAAATCCGGACAATACCAAGAAAGGAGGGGGGTATCCATATTCATCAAGGACACCCACACCTCAAGACTGGTGGCAAGGCACGATGCATCGGAGACCATCCAGGTGCAATTAACCATAGGCAAGACTGCTCTGCAAATTGTAGCATGTTACAGGCCACCCTCACAAACTCAGGAACCTCACATGGCCTTCCTGAAAACACTAGAGGGATAAATGTATCACCAAACACCATCATACTAGGTGACTTCAATTACCCTAATATAGACTGGGAACACTACTCAAGCCCAAACACCCTAGCCCAAAAGTTCCTGGAATTCATAAACTCAAATGCCATGGAACAACTAGTCACCATCCCCACAAGAGGAGAAAACATACTTGATCTCATCATCACAAACATGGGAGCACAATGTTCAACACCGGAAGTATACCCCTCACTGGTGAGATCAGATCACAAACTAATCTCGCTGGAGGTCCTCATCCCACCCCCACCCGAAATAAAAAAGACCACAGTAAAGAACTTCTCGAAAGCCGACTTCACACTTCTAAAGACTAGTGTGGTCTCCTTTAAGGCCCCCGAGCCGGCGGAAAGCAGTACTCAAGCCACTGAATCACTTACAAATGCCTTCTACCGGCACCTGCAGGACTGCATGGATAAGGCAATCCCAAACAAAACAAAGACTCTTTGTACCAAAGGCAAGCGTCCAGTCTGGTGGACCCCAGCCATAAACAAACTCTACAACAAAAGGAGGAAGCTACTACAAGATAGAGCAAAATCCTTAAAAGGTAAGACACCCTTGATCACTATAAGTAAAAAACTAAGAGCTCTCATAAAATCATCCAAAGCAAATTTTGAGAGAAAAATAGCTAAAGACTCAAAAGACAATCATAAGGCCTTCTTTAGCTATGTTAGAAACCTGGGAGGAAACTCCCAGATATGCTCAGAACTAGTTCAAAATGATGTGAAGATTACTGATCCTACAGACATTGCCAACATACTGGCTGACAGGTTCAGTGCAAACTTCTCCCCTCCCCAAAGGAGAGATATCTATACCAAGCGATTGCAGCCCCCAAACATCTCCAACGCCCAAGTGAGAACTGCTCTCTCCAAAGCAAAAACACAGCATCCATGGGACCTGATGGTGTCCCCGGCTGTGTGCTCCACGAACTCAACGAGGAATTAAACCCACAGCTAGGACAGCTGTTTAATCATAGTCTTACCTCTGGATCGTGCCAGGGGTGGCGCACTGCAACTGTGGTCCCACTTCACAAAGGCGGTGCCTCCACCGACCCTGGAAATTACCGGCCCATTAGCTTGACAAGCCTTATCTGCAAAGCCATGGAGAGGATCATAATGGACCTCATAAATAAAGACATAGGGAATTTGCAGACTTTGGATCCATCCCAGTTTGGCTTTGTCAAAGGCAGATCATGCCTTCTAAACTTGGTTGACTTTTTGAAACAGTCACCAAAGCCATTGATGAGGAAAGGCAGTCCATACAGCCTACCTCGATCTGGCAAAGGCCTTGATACAATACCACACGGGTATCATTGAAAAACTCATCAGCTTAAATGTTAACCCATACATCACAAGATGGGTTGCAAACTGGCTGAGTGACAGAACCCACAGGGTCAGAGTTGCTGGCGCCATGTCAGACTCAAAGCCTGTCACAAGTGGTGTACCACAGGGCTCAGTCCTGGGCCCACTCTTGTTTGGCATCTACTTTTCGAAGTACAAGCAAACACAGGAGGGTTATGGCTGACAAAGTTTGCAGATGACTGCAAACTGGGCACCATAGTAGAAAACACATCTGACACAGATATCCTTCAGAAGGGTCTCACAGAAATGGATAACTGGTGCCAGAGCCATGGCCTAAAGTTAAATGCCAAAAATGCATAGTCATACCCTTCGGGAAAAACAAGGTTACCCCTAGCTACCAAATAGGTGGCAATCCACTGAGCACAGAAGAAGTTATCAGGGACCTGGGGACCCAGGTTAATAGTAGTCTGTCATTCGACACCCATGTAGCTAAAGTAGTTAGGAAGACCTTCTACATTGCCCACCTTATCATGAAGGGATTCTCATCTAGATCAAGGGAGGTCATAGTCTCCCTATACTCATCACTCATCAGACCAATGATTGAGTACAATGCCCCATTCGAATGTATCTGACCCGACACTTGCAGCAGCTGGAGAGGCCACAAAAGTTCCTCACCAAAAGGATAAAGGGTCTCAAACATCTGTCCTATGCTGCCCGACTGAAAGAACTCCAGCTCTATTCAGTCACTTACAGCATGCTCAGAGGTGACGTTTGACTAACATACAAAGCCATGTCAAACCCAGATTTGATGAATATGCTTCACCTCAAAAATCTAGATCCGTCAGAGCCACAAGGGCGGAGACTTAAACCTCGACACGGCTATTAATAGGGCGTGCTGGAGGGATAGATTCATCACCCAAAGACTCCCTATGCTGTGGAATAAAATCCTGGTATATGTGAGGCAGAGCACCTCGCTGGCCTTGTTCAAGAGAAATCTTGACCAATGGATGGGAGATCGCAGATATACCCCAGGGATTACCTCAGTGTCACTGCTCGACAGAGGCACAGCAAAATAATGGGTATAGTTCCCCATACTAAAGGGGTGGCGTAAGCCACAAAACTATGGGCTAGGCTTGTAAATGCCCTTGGGCAGATAGCCTAGTATGAACCTATGAACCTATGAACCTATGACACTATTTGTGCAGCAGCCACATGAGCCTCTCCTCATACCTTTGTTTCACATTACAAATTAGACTTGGCCTCCAGAGACAGAGCGAATTTTGGTTCCACCGTTCTCAAGAGTCTGTTCCATTGAGCCACCCAGGATAGAGGTGCTAGGACGCGGTCCCATCCAGCAAGAATGAAGGCGAGATTGACAACTTAACATTAAGAAGTTATGTACCTACCATAATGTTCCATGTTAGTTGTCTTCTCTCGCCTTCTTTCTTGCGTCCCGCCCTCCATCCCCCTAGCCTGGTCAGACCGAGAAGATTATGCCTCTTCTCTTAAGAGGTTTTATCCTTTTTCTAGCTAATCAGCTTCTAGTGTCACTAGATTAGGTTGATCCCTTTCAGAGGATTATGATGATTATGATTGTCATTTTTAGTATTGTTACTTTTTCATCCTCCTCTCCAGTTGGAAGAATATATTGCATAATTTCCTTAGCTTCCAAACGAGATCTGGGTAGTCTCCGCCTTGCATCATGGGATATAGGGTTGCCTCGAGCTGGTAAAATTAGCTCTCGAGCTTAGTAAGTGCCGAGTCGGAGCCGAGGATCGGCTCCGAACCCATCCAGCAAGAAAGAAGGTGAGAGAAGACAACCAACATGGAACGTTATGGTAGGTACATAACTTCTTATTACCAATCTGCCCTGATCTGAAGACTGCACGCACATTGCAGTAAATTGTTCCTTTCTGTCAGTCTGCTTCTTTCAGGCCTGCTTCTCACTTGGACCAGTCATCCCAAGACTACATTCCCTATTCTACATGAAAAATGCTATTCTCATCCACCTTCAGTAGCATCATCCACTAGGTCATCTTGGAGCTTTAGAGAGCACCCTGTTGATAGAATGATGCAGAAGTTCCTTGAGACACAGATCCGGCTTGGGGTTCTCTTTGTGCTATCCACTGTGTGCACACTGAGCACCAGCCCAGCTTACCCACCACTTTTTACTCTGGCACCAGTTCGTCCCATGTCAAAATGTATTCCCTTGGTTCTGCCTTGTTCCAAGGCATCTTAGTTGGCACTGACAGTCTTGGTCACTTCACCCCTGACTACATCCCTTTCCCTCCTGACACTGAAGTTGTTGGTTGGAGAAGGGACTCAAAGCAGAAGCATTGGCACCAAGCCACAAATTAACACCAAGAGTATCAGAACCATCACTACCCCTAGGATCATTGGCTTTCAGTAGCTTAGACATGAGGACTGCTTTGGGGTTGAGTAGTGTTGGACCTGAGAAATCTCTTTTGTCATTGAACAGAAGCAGATTCTTAAAGCTAATAGCAGCTTCAGCCTTTGAGAGTTTTTCATAGGGTCTTAGACTTACCTAAGGGGAAGACACCTCCAGTTAGTTCAGTTCCACTGAAACCCCTACAGGATCCTGCTTCTTCTTCTTCCTCCTATCTTTTTATAAGACAGAGACAGTTGAAACCACAAGGTACCCAAGTCATCTGCAACGTCAGCTCACAGTCTGATTCTGAACCTTCTGATCTCCTACCAGAAATGGTTCAAAGGAACTTGATGTGCAAACAGAAGCACATAAACTCAACCCCAGAGTCTATCACTGAAGACACAGATTTGGATGAATGTGATGACACTCCCCGATCTCCCTCTCAAGACGTCACTTTTGGTGAGATCTTAGAACTAATCTGGCAAAGAGGGAGATGGTCCACCCAAGATCCCTCTCCTAGTGAATCTGTGTTCTTGGACGTTTTTGGTTCTGGCCCATATTTGTCTTGAGTGGTACCACTTGTTGACCATCTCATCAACCTCATGGCACAATGGACTTGAAAGGATCCTGACATGGTGAAACCTATCCTGAAGAAAACAGATAGGATTCTGCAAGCTCTTAAAGTCAGGAAGCATTGGAGTAAAGGTCCTCCGGTAGATGCTGTAACGTCCCTCCTCTGGGCCAGAGATCAAGGAGCCTCAATCCTCACAACTGAAACAGTGGGGAATGTTCACTGTGAGAAAAATAAACACGCACAGTATTTTCAGAGGCAGCCCTCAGCACCAAGTACAGTTTTCCTTAAGAGGACACAGAGAATGCACACTCCCGTCTTGGGGCTGGGCTTTCTCTCCAGCCCCAAATAAGACTTTGTACTGACCACTATAGAGCTAAGTCCTTAGCTGGGTGTTCCAAGCCAAGTCCTCTACCACCCTCTCTGTGAAATCAGTGTTGTCAGTCTCCCTGTTCCAAAGTAGCTGTCACACACTCTCTTTGAGATTTGATTTTCACACACTCACACACCCACCTGGGAAAGGCTGGAACAGCTTACCCCCTCTGCCACTTCCACCCAGACTATAAGGTAAATTTTCTGCCACCAGAACACTCAAAGCCATCTAATTTAAGGCTGTTACCAAGGTACCCAATTACACTTAGTAAAATTAATACTTATACAAATTATAGTGTTTAACCAAACAGCAAGTCTTTCAGGAACATGGAGCCAAAGTGCCACTAAATAAATGCAAGTACTGTCAAAGGTTAAATATTATCTAAAAGACCAGCCACAATGAAAGGTTTAGATATATTTATTTAATAAATAATAAAAAAACATGCAAATATTGGATATCTATTTACAATAAACACCAGAGTTTCAGTCACAGGAAATATATATAAAAAACACACAGATGGAATGACTCAGACAGATGCAGAAAAAAACATTTAATCTCACTATGTTTTTTAACTGACTGAAGAATTACTGTTGCCTAGTTGCTTACTAAAGCAAGGTAAGATGAAAGTGGATGAGTTCCTTGTCAGGTCCAAAAACAGAGTTCACACATCACATCTCTCACTAGTATTCAAATACAGTTTTAGTGCTAGCTATAGAATGACGTCACATCTGGTCACTTGACTCTGTGGTTCCCACACTACCCTCTCACTAGAAATTGAGCCGGGATCTGGCACTGATGTGGCACAATACACACATAGAACTTTAGCTAAGATTTATTACAGCATATGGTAACTGTAAAATAATTCTAATACTTCCACTCTTCCTGCAGAAATTAACAAACCATCCTCTAGCACCCCAGGGTAGCAATTAGTTCACCACTAAGGACAATAAAGCAGGATCCCAGCTCAGACTTTTCACAGACATTGTGTCTCTGACTGCGTTCAGACCTGTGAGATAACATTTTTATGGCTTAAAGAAATAATTTAATTTCAAGCTCTTTTTCTTAAGGTTTGCTGGCCTGAGCTTAACCTCTTCCCTTCCAGTATCTCCTGTTAAAATATATACATTTCATCAGTTACACAGTACAGTCTAACATACATATCTATTTTTTTTCTATCCACTTTTGATACATTTTTTAACACAAGCAACTTTACAAATATATTTTAATACAAACATCTGTAGAAATCAGTTTGATATTCAAATGACATGTAATTATTTACAAAACTCCAGCTAGCTATGCTGGCATATGCTACACATGCACTGTCCTACTCCTCCTGGCACAACTGGGACTACCTCACATCATCACAGATGTGATGGTGATAGCAACAGTCATAAAGAAACAACTTTCAGAAGAATGCTCCTCTGTTCATCCTCCTAACAGGGAGTCCAGGGTGATGAATAGGTTTGTGAAGTGGACTTGTGCCTCAGCGACCTTTGCACTTAGGTCGCTGAAATACTTGGCTCATGTAATGAGGTTTCAGAGAGATTTGGTCAAGGAACTCTATAAATCAGTCATGGGTAACTTGCCTGTGTATGTCCAAAAAACTTTGGACTCCCAGCTGACTACCCTTCGGTCAACTTCCAATGTTGCCATGCAGCTGTTCTTTAATGCAGCCAATGGCACAGGCATAGCAGCAGGTACTAGCATCGATGTCTGCTATCATGCCTAGATGCATCTTTGTGACTTTGCAGAAAGTTTCAAAATGTCCATTATGAGTGACCCATATGATGGTTCAACACTTTATGGACCCAAACTCAAACACATATTAAACAGGAGCCAGCAAGATGGTAAGACTCTCTCTGCAGTCAGCATCTATTTTCTACCTCTCAAAGATCCTTTTCCAGGAAATAGTGGTTGTGGAAAAAGATGTGGTTTAGAAAGTTACAGTCATTACCATGACAATCTTAATCAGTTTGTAAAGTAGATGAAATTCTGGATCGTCACGGTTCAGTCCATTTTACCTCTGCTGTGGAAGAAAGATTGTATGTACTCTATGGATCTCAAAGACACTTACTGTCGTGAAAATAGTGAAGTGCTCCAGGAGATATCTCTGCTTCCAGCTGGGAGCCAATCACCACCAAGTTAGAGCCCTGCCTTTCTGTCTCTCCACAGCCCCCAGAGTGTTCACCAAGATAATGGCAGTGGTGGTAGTGTACCTGTGTCCTCTTGGGATCCAGGTTTTCTCCTACCTGGCTCCTAACTGCTACATCAGAGCATCTTCTCAAACGTCACTTAGACCCAGTGCTCCAACTGTTACTGGATTTAGGGGTAATGATAAACCTTCCAAAATGTCAGCTGGTTCTGACACAATGAATAGAATTTAGTGAATGCCACCTCAACACATTTGTCAAAATTATCAGCTAGTGGCGACACAAGTTTTTCACCCATCCCCTTCAGCAAGGCTAATCCTGCTTCTTCTGGGGTTTATGGCTTCTTCAATTCTGATGTTTCCTCTGGCTCAGTACCACATGAGAGTGCTTCACTGGACTCTAAATGGTACAGTCATCCCAGAATGTTCATCCAAAGATGCAGATTACACAGGTCTGCAAACAACATGGTGAAGAACATCTCCATCAGTTATCAAAGGGTGCCCTTTCCACCCAGAAACACCGACAGCAGGATTAACCACAGATGTCTCCCTGCTAGGTGGGGGGGGGGGCATTACAGAGGGAGAGTAGTCCAAGGTACCTGGTCACAAACAGAGGTAAACCTTCACATTACAGACCTCCTAATGTTGCAGGCCTTCCAGGATGCTCTCCCCAAGGCTGTGATTTCCATACTTGTGGACAACATGGCAGTAGTATGGTATATCAACAAACAAGAAGGAACCTGCTCTTATGTTGAGAGGCCATGAGAATTTGGCAGTGGGTGATGTCTTCACATTGCTTTCTCATAGAAACACATATCTTGGGGTCAGCCAATGTACTAAGAGACAAATAAAGCGGGACAGTATATTAACACCTCACGAGTTGTCTATCAGTCAAACAGTGCCAACAATGATTTTCAGCCAATGGGACTAACCATGCTGTGACCTGTTTGCCTCTTATCTCAACGACGAGTTATTTTGCCCTGATCTCTCCACAGGGTCAATCACAGAGGGAAGCTCTGGTCCATAATTGGCCCCCAGGACTCCTACCCTTAATGAACAAAACTTTATAAAGAAAGCAAGATAGTGCAAGCCCATGGTGATCCTCATTATCCCCTTTTGGCCATGACAGATGTAGTTCCTTTTCCTATGGCCTCTACTTCAACATCCCCCATCTGAAGTGTTTGGCACTTAACCCTGTGTTTTTAGGCAGCTCTGCTGGAGCTGTCTAATGATTTGAGCATGTTGAAGGTGCTCTAAAACTTTGGAAGCTGGTTGGCTATTATATCCTTGGCAGACTATAACCAATATGGCTGAGGCTACTGCAACAGTGATCATTCAAACATCTAGTTATGGTAAGTTTACTACACAACTGTACTTTATAATTAAATCAAAATAGCAATGATCATTGCAAGCAGCAAACTTTAAATGAAAAAGCTTTCATCAGAAATAATCTTGAAGGTATGTTTGATGAACCCTAGTTAATGTTTTGGAAAGCTGTTCTGAAAAAAATGTGATTGTCTTGCAGCTTACTACACTCATTAGGCCTAATTCCAAAAATATTTGCTGTCATTTTAAGTGACTTACCCTGATGTAAGCCAGCTGCAATTCCAAAAGACATGCTTTGACTGTTGTTGGCTTAGTCTGTTGCAAGGCATGTATATAAAACAGGCTTACACTGAGGGCCAGATTCCAAAAGACTTGCTCTTGGTGTAAGTCAGTTACTACAGTATAATACACTGGAGTACGTGACTTACACTGGAGAGGAAGTCTTTTGGAATCAGGACCATTGTCTGCCATCTGCCTATTTCAGGGTAGTAATTTCTTGTTCAAGTAGTGCTATTGCTGAATGTAGAGTACTTCTGGTTATTTTGATGTATTTGTTTAAACAGACCCTATACAGTGCTCCTACAAGTGAATTTTGTCTACTTCAGTGCAAAAGCCATCAAGCTAGGCAGTGATGTTGTTGAACTTGTAAAGTGTATCTCACTGTTTTTAGCTTCTTTTTTACATATGCACTTGAGTAAAATGAAATATTTTGTGGCTAGAAACCTCATGTGCTTGTAGGTCATTATTTAAATGAAAACTTGGAAGTCCTTTTAAACCTTTACAGCATCGTGTAATCTGTTTCAGTCACTGCATTGGCATTTGCCTTTTGTTTATAAACAGGCTTGTGAGGTTGTTTTCATCTGTTGTTGTATTGCTGTGTTGCCCTGTAATCTTTTAATTTATGTCAGTCACTTTGTGGAATTTTCCCTGTTCAGAATGACAGTTCTAAGTCCAGGAAGCTCTGTTGCTGAGTTTCCAGGATATATCTAGCTATGCTGGTATCTTGTTTTAAATAAGCCTTGTCTCTTATGTGAGGTACTGCCTGGTATTGGCCTTTCTCAGGACAAAAGTCTTAAGTCCAGGCAGTGCTGCTTTTGAGTTTGCAGAGCATATCTGGTTACTTTAATGCTATGTTTTAAGTAGGAACTTGCATAAAATTATAGAATTGGTAGCTAGAAATTGGTAGGAAATATCCGATTTACACTTCTCTTGCTTGTCCTGTAAGTTGTCTTAACAGTCATTTCAATGTTGTCCATTTCAGACTAATAATTTATGTTCCGGCTGAGCTGTTGTTAAAGCTGCTGAATATATTTGTTTTTTTGGTGCTGTAAATCCGTGCTTAAGTAAATCTTTATCATTAATGATTAGTGTGAAATGTCACTTTTAAGTTCAATTCTTAAAGCTGTAATACATTACAGATTAAGACTGTTAATGGAAAATATACATTTTCTTGTGCCTGTTTGGTTGAGCGAGTAAATTATGGACAACTTCAGAATTTCTGCTTGCAAGATTTGTTAGTATATCAAGGGTATGACATAGGAGTGATTTGGTGAGCTCTTCACCCATGGCACCACTAACGCAATTTATTTATGTGCCTAAAAAACTACTGAAGTATGGTATTGCCATTCAGGACATGTCAACAATACAAGAGCAGATTTTCACTAATCAGAAGACATAAAAGGCAAAAAAAAAAACTTGCCATCTTAGATCTGCACTGTCTGGCCATGAGATTTCCATAATAGCAACAGACATGCAGTGGGAGAACTTAAATGGAAGACACCGCCCACATGGCAGAGGAGGCCTGCAGAACCAAGGGTATAGATATTCCTTCTCTGACAGACCCTATCAGCGCTCCTGAAAGAAGGCCCAATTGTCCCCCTCTGGATGTAATCAGGGGTCAGTTATCCCTGCACCAGTGAGCCTGGCTAGACATCACAAAAGATATGTGGGTGCAGAGGATTATTTCCAGAGGTTATATAATTCCCTTTTCCCTTCCACCTCCATCTGTATGCAAAGTTTCTGATGTTCCACCCAGTTAGGAGAGTAGCAACAGTAGTAATACAAAAGGTGCTTGAAAAGAGAGTCATCCAAGAGGTCCCACCAGACCACATAGAATCTGGAACTTAATCAAGATTAATTTTAGTGCCGAAGAAAACAGGGAGCTGGAAACCAAATTTAGATCTCAGCAACTTGAACAAATCAGTTTGACATACAAATTTCCAAATACATGGCATTGGTAGCAGCTCACTTCAGATTGAAGGGACTCTGTGTGTTTCCGTATCTGGATGACTGGCTCATTACCACCCTAACCAGGCATCTGTTAATAAAAGCACAAGATCAGGTACTCCAGACTTGTTCCCATCTGGGGATAACCATAAATTACAACAAGTCTCAGAACCATCTCAAAGATTGGAATTCATAGGAACAATTTTCAACATGGTATCCGTGATAGCTTCACTTCATCTCTCAGGAGTACAAACAGTCAGATTTCTGGTCAGAAAAACAATTCACAGTACCACAATCTCAACCCAATTGATTCTGCAAGCCTTGGGATCAATGTCAGTGGCTATAGTCCTAGTTCCTCTAACAAGATTTTACATGAGATCTCTTCAATGAATGTTGGCAACACAGTGGTCTATTCTTTACCAGCACATCTACCCAAATAATCACTCAGGCATGCAAGAGATACCTTTGGTGGTAGATTCAATCAGATCAGGTTCTACGAGGTTGTCATTTAATTCTTCCTCAGCCCAAGGCCATAGTGACCACAGACACATCCCAGATTGAGGGGGGGGGCACTTCCTGGAGAAAACGGTCAAAGGCACTTGGTTAAATTGTCCTGGAAATGAGAGCACTGCTCTTAGCATTACAGGCCTTCCAAAACTCTCTCTCTTTCAGAACGAATACGATTCAAATGGGCAGTATGTCAGTAGTTTGGTACTTCAACAAAAGGAGGAACCAGGTCTTTCCCCTTGTGTCGAGAAGCCCTCTGAGTGTGGCAGTGGGTGATCTCATCCATTTTCTGATAGCAATGCACATTCCAGGGAAGTCCAACCTGATAGCAGACAAATTGAGCAGGTCAGTACTACTACCTCATGTGTGGTCTGGTAATATGGAAGTGGCAGAAATGATTTTTCGCAAATGGGGCCGGCCTTGCTGCAGCCTATTTACATCTCCTTCTAAACAACAAGTGTAGCAACTTCTTTGCCATAATCCCCCCTCCAGGAAATCACTGACAGACACTCTACTACATGACTGGCCTTCCCCAGTCTCCTCTATGCTTAACCCCCAACTCCCTTGATCCCCAATTTTTTGCAGAAAGCTTTCCGGTTGAAGAGCAAAGTCATCCTCATTGCACCTTACTGGCCTTGACAGATTTGGTTCCCTTGCTTTTGGCCTCATTTAATTTATCCACCTTGGATTCTGGATCTGATTCCAGACCTCCTGTCTAACCCGACAGGCATGATTTACCCAGCTATTTCAAACCTAAAGCTGACAGCATGGTTTCTCCACTTCCTTTAATAGCCAGACAACCCTTGCTTTCATCCCCTGTTCGTCATATACATTTATCTTCCATAGAGCTTCTACAAGAAAACTTTACGAAGGTAAATGGAGGTTTGTTTTGGGCGCTTCAGAAACATACTGACTCCTTTTCAGCCCCTGTGCAAAGTGTCCTTGAGTTTTTGGATGCAATTTTCCATGAAGAAGCTAGCTCCTCAACCATTAGAGTTCAATTAGCAGTCATCTTTAACTTTCATATTGGATTTGAGAATTCCACTTTGTAAGGGCTTCTTATAAAGATCCATCACCCCCATGGTACTTAGATTTGGTCCTGTAGGCCTTTACTCGTTCCCCCTTTGCTCCAGCAGCAAAATGCGATCTTAAGTTTCTGACCTGGAAGACTATTTTTCTGGTGGCTATCACCTCTGCTAGAAGAATTTCAGAACTTCAAGCATTGTCTTCTAAACCAACCCTACTTGATTTTTCATAGAGATAGAGTACAATTACAAACCAATCCTTCTTTCCTTCCTAAGATGATGTCAGAATTTAACATCAACCAGTCCATTAATCTGCCAGTTTTCTTTCCAAAATTTGCAAACAAAGGTGAATATATGTTGTGCATATTGGATGTTCACAGACAATTACATTTTTAATTACATAGAACAAAAGAAATTAGAAAGACAGATTAATTATTTGTCTCCTTTAGAGATTCTAAATTTCGCTCTCACGAAAAGCGCTTAATTAAAACTGCTAACTTTTTACATTCATTCATTCTGAAGTGGATTTATTTATTTAAAACACTTTCTGGACTGGTACTGAGAATTGCGGTGAAGCAATCTGTGGGTCGTTGGTTTACTTCTCAATTTCAGTTTGTCTTTAAAACAATACTCAACAAGTATCAATAAGGCATTATAGTTAAATTAAATTATAGTGCCTTTCACTGACTTGCAAATGCAAGACAATCAGTACTGTACAGCAAACTTGTCTTAGCAAATTATTCACAGTAGGAGACAATTGGCACACATTGAAATATATTTCCTGGAATGTTAAAGGCATATCGACAGACATAAAAGCCATTGCCATGCCATTCACCCTGAACAAGTTAAATGCATGTAGTTTTACTACAAGAAACAAAATTGAAGTGGAAACAGGATCATAAAACTTTTACTAAATGGTGGGGAGTGGGGGGATTTTCTGGAGCATGTTATCCTCCAAAGGAGGATGGCATTTTAATACATCATCAGCTACATTGGGTCACTCAGGATATCATCAGAGATGGGTAAGAGAGACGGCTGATGCTCACTTTTAAAACTTTGGTTGGTTTGGTTACATTTGTTAATTTCTGTGGCCTGAGCAATAATCCAGAAATCAATGCAAAAGCTTCACAAGCCATAGGGAGTTGCCACAAGAATAGCCATGTATTATTGGTTAGGGGTGTGACACCCATGCCGTGGCCCAGCAATCAAGGAGCCTCAATCCTCACCACTAACACCAGTGAAGGGCATCTCATATAGGAGGAAAGGATAACAAATACACACAGTAAAGTGCAATTTCCCTTAAGAGCACACAGATATCACAGTCAGTCTGGGGCTGGTCGCTCCCTTGCACTCCAGGTCCCCAATAAGACTCCTCACTGGCACAGCTATAGGGTCCAGATCTCAGCCTAGTGGGCAAGCTAAAACCTGCAGCACCCTCTCTATCCAACCAATGCTTTGTGTCCCTGCCAAAGTAGCTGACACACACACACTTTGAGAAGAGTTTATACAACCACACAGACACTCCTGGAGAAGGCTGACACAAGTTCTCCAGCCATGCCCCTTTTTCCCATACTATACGGTAGTACCAGCAGACGCCGCACACTAATATTTATCAGCTACTCAAAGGCCCTTAGAAGGGTGTCCAATTATTACTGTGCAATATTATTATCCAATTGGTAGTATAGCCCAGGGCTAAAGCTATTGAAGTGGCTTTGTACAATTTTACCAAAGGCATGCAAGTACTCTAAAGAGCTTAAATTATCTCTACAAAAGCAGCCACAGTTGAAAGGGTTTAAAAATATTTAATAACAAATAGTCAAAACACAAGACAATACTTTTTACTACGCAGTGCTAGTCAAGAGTTCAGAGATCACAGAGAAATACTTAAAATAATTCAGTAGTACAGTTCTGACATCACAGAAAAACACATAGTCGAATCTTTCTAGTTTTTAACAATTTCTAAGAGAAACCACAAATCTAAGATAAACTTACATATAGAGCAAGACAGTGCTGATGAGTTGGATGGCCAAGACAAAAATGCTTCATGCTCTCTGATTTTCTCTGTTTAAATTGATATTACAGTCCTGATTCACATTACATCATTCTTCATATTTTCCTGTGGTTCCCAGGCTAACAGGCTACATTCTTTAGTAAGCTCACACCAGGTCAGGAAGCAAAGCCATTAAGGACATTTATGCATGCAAATTCTGGTCATTACCTCTGGCCTTAAATCAATATCAAGAATTCCTTCATTTAGACCGTCCGGAACCATGTTTACATCAAAGGATCACAACATGCTTTACTTGGTTAGTAGAGTGCACTGTTATATTTTTTTCAGTTCCACATGTAACACTATTTTTACCATTTAAGACAACAAGCCTGTGGTTTAAATTAATATTTACAGATGACAGAATTATCTCCAAAATTCTGCCTGGCTAGTCTGGCAGCCTTCATCTATCTTCATCCAATCTTCACAGGGGGTGACTTTAATGTGGTTATAGATCCCACATAGACTTTCGCTGTTCAGTAATTCTCATTTACAAGAAGTACAAGTGAGCCCAGTATCAGATCATTCTGTGAAAGTTTTTATATTTTATTATTCAGATAGAATAAATCCTATTAAACAATGGAGATTTGATCCCTTGAAGACAAAGTCAGGAGACACTGAAATATGGCACTGAGGATCTTTTGGGATGTGGGCATTAAAGTAAGGGGGAGGAGAACACTGTTACTAGATGGAAGAAATTTAAGGAATTCTGTAAATGTATATTTGGAAGTTAAAACCCTACCAGCAGAAGGACTAGAAAAAGAAACTCGACATTTTAAGAGTCAAACTTAGGGAGCTATAACAGTGTTATTTTAGAGGAAAGTGCAAAAATAATAAATGGTGTGAGATAAAGCAAACAAAACAAGACTATAAACGTGCAATTCCAGCATATCCACAATAAATAGGAGATAATCAAAATAATTTGTTGGGTTAAGAGAATCAGTTCCATCAAGGTTATAGCACAGAGATGCAGAGAAAGACTAGAGGAAACCTGGATTCAGGCACTTAAAAATCAGGAGGAGAAAATGGTTATCCAAAGAGACCAGATATTTTAAATGTTAGCATCTGAATATAGTTAAACAACATCCTCACAGGATAGGAAAGGAATAGAGTTAGTTGGGAAGACATCGAAGGGGAATCACCCATTCTTCAAAAAGTTAATGCTGATATGGCTATACACTTAGATCAACAGATCATGATATCATTGATGAGCTGGCAGCAGGGAAGGCCTGTGGATTAGATGACCTCAATACTGATTTTTTTTATAAAGCGTTTAAAAATCAAGTCAGTCCATTCTTATTATAAGTGTTCAACTATGTTAGTCTTGACTGGGGCTTCTACCTTGATATGATACGGGCTAAGGTAGTTAGGATACCCAAACCCAACAAATATTCTTATTTAGCTGCTAGCTATAGACCAATCTCCCTACTTTAGACAGACATCAAGATATTTTCTAGGGCTTTCTAAAACACTGGAAAAATTCCAGCGGGATAACCATCTAGGGTTTATTAAAGGGAGCCGGGGGACCAAATGCAGTATAGGCTTGGTTAAGTACATGACATTTTTTAATTTACACAACTTAAGGGCAAAAACTTTATTAACTGACTCATAAAGCATGTGATTCCCTGAAATGGTTATTCTTGTGAAAAGTTTTGGAGAGATATGGGTTTCCTTCCAAATTCATAAATTGGTGTAAGGCTAGGCTTCTATTCCATACCCCATGGCCTAGGTGTTTGCTAATGGTTACCTATCTGACACATAGCTCTCAATAGAGACACTAAGGAAAAGTATAGGGGAATCCTAAATGAAATACCAGGACTGGGTGAGTATTTAAATGAATCTAGAGCAGAAGTCACTATTAAAAAATGATAATTAGTAGTGCATACAAAATATTGCACAATAACTATAGGAACTAATCAGAGGAGGTCAGAAAAATTTGAGAAGACAGATTAGATAAACAATTTGCAAAGAAACAATGGAAGTACATATAGGTTCATAAGAGATTACTAGGCTAAAGGCTTAAGGGCCCTTAGAAGCCTAGCCAATATAACCTGATTTTACCTAATATATGGCCACTAGGGTCAAGAGGATGCATGCATTTGTGCCTTTGCACTGAGTATCTTACATATTGGTGCTGTCCATAAGGGAGTAGGCACTATCCCCAGGTGTGAATTTGTGATTCCCCATCCATTGATCCAAACTGCTTTTGAAGAGAGCCAGGGAAGGGTTCTACATAATGTGAATAGGAAGCCTGTTTCAAAGAAGGGAAATCTCTGAGACACATATCTGTCTCTCCAGCATGTTTTGTTCGAGTCGCTGACTAAGTTTAGATCCCTAGATTGAGTGGCCCTCATGCTGTCTAACTTGTTGATGAGTAGCATCCATCAGGGCTGGATTTGTGAGTGTCATATAGGTCAGGCATAGGTTACCTCTTAATAATTGGAAGGAGACAGAGTAAAGGGATAGGGCTTTTAGTCTATCTGCATAATTCATGTTGTTTACTCCCTGTATTTTCTTTGTGAGGAACCTCTGAGGTCACTCCAGCTGCTGTAAGTGCCTAGTGAAGTACATGCCAAATGGACCACTGTACTTGATTATTGGTCTAATGAGGGCTGAGTACAGTGAGACTATAATTTCCTTGGATCTGGATGCCATATTGTTATTTATAAGTTGTGCCACATAAAAGGATTTCCTCACCACTGTGGACACATGATGGGCAAAGTTCAGGCTACTATAAATTTGTGTGCCTAGATCTCTCACCTCTGAGTCCACTCAAGGGAGTGGGTGTACTATTGATCTTTTAATTTGCAGGGGTATTTGACTTTCCAAAAGGTATGATAATGCATTTTTTTGCATTTAGATTTAGGCCATAGTCTGATCTAGACCCTCCTGGAGGATACCTACATCATTGAGTGATTTAATGATTGCCTCCAGCTTGCAGTTGTCTGCAAACTTTGTCATCCAGAGGTATTCCACAATTGCCTTGACTTCAGAGAAGTATATTCCAAACAGGAGTGGCCCCAGTACTGAACCTTGTGGTACACCACTAGTAACTGGCCTCTTGCTGGATCTGGATTCGCCCACTTTGACCACGTGTCCCGTCGGTGAGCCAATTGTCTATCCATCTGGTGACATAGGGATTTATGCCCAGTTTTGTGAGTTTATTTAAAATATATGAGTGGGAAATTGTGTTAAATGCCTTGGCCAGGTCGAGGTAGGTAGTATGTACTGATCTGATATTGTCATTTTCATTCATTCCTCAGCAGTTTGGTTCAGATCTGATCCTTGGTTCTGACTTGACTGCTTCTTCCAGACTATAGAACACTTGAACTTTTGAGCTCCTCCCTTTAGCCATAATGCCCCAGCCTAGTAACATACCCCAGATCTAATTTCCCACCATAGCATTCAGATATAGATTACAAACTCTCGAGCTTTAGATATATGTAGCTTGTTAGTCAGTAAGTCTAACTTTACAATTTTTTTTCAAATTTCTTTATAATATCTATAGTACTGCTTTTTCCTCCCTTTAGCCCTATTTATATCCCTTTTGACTTGTAGTACTTCTTAAATTACCATTGTTGGTAATTCTTTCTCTCTCTTTTTTTCTAAACAAACAAACAAAAAAAAGCTTTCCTTTTTCTACCTTTTCTACATTTATTCCCAACATGTCTGATAAGCTGTCCAGCTTTAAGAAATGTGTAGAGTTTGGGCATAAAATCCCTAATTTAGATGCCAACACCAAATGTGCCCTAAGCACCTAGACGTCGAGTACAATATTTGTAAGGAATTCAACTCCCATGCTTTGATTAATAAAAGCAAGCTCATTCTTAGGGGTTTACTTCCCTCTAAACATACTTCTATGGCTACTGGGGCTCAAACCCCCAAAAGACAAGAAAAGAAGGGTGACTATGTGGCCAAAGAGTCTCGTAAGAGATCCCCTGACCTTCCTTCTGCTTCAACTACTTCATTGAAGCCTCCATCTAAACTGGCATGAAAGTTGAATTTGACAGTTTCGGATCCGAAGTTGCAATCTCAGAGATCCCCTGGATCCATTCTCCACTTTTGCCCTTGGAGCTGATCACATCTAGGCTCCCTTCACACTTTCTTGAACAGTCACCGAGATGTCATTTGAGGCCTTTTTCTACTGCTTCCTCTCTTTGGTCTTCCAGGCGCCTATCCAAAGCAGATGTGGATACTATGATGAGGAAGTTTCTCAAGATCCAAATTCAGATCACCACCCAGTAATGTCTCATTTGGAGACATCTTAGAGCTCCTCAAACAAAGGGGTGTTTGGTCCCCTGATAACCCTTTCCAAGAGGAATCAGTGTTTCTGGAGGCCTTCAGGTCTGGCCTATCTACCTCCTGGGTGACTCTGCCCACCAATGAACTCATAGATTTAGTTTCTCAACGGGCATAGAAGGAACCAGACACAGATGAGCCTATACCCAAGAGACTAGACAGGATCCTTACACCACATAAAGATCAACCACACTGAAGTAAAGGAGTACCTGTTGATGCCATGGTCATAACAGTGGCCACTAGAAAGGAACTGGAAGAACAAAGTTCTTCTGTCCATCCCCTTAAAGTGAGTCTAGGGTGCTGGATATATTTGAGAAGCATGTTTATGCTTCAGTGACCTTTACCCTTAGGTTGCTAAATTATTTGGCACATTTCACAAGGCTTTAGAGATATTTGATCAAGGAGCTTATCAAATCTGTGTCTGTGACCATTTCCTCTGAGGAAAGCAATACAATTTTCTCGCAGTTGGCTACCCTCCAGTCTATTTCTAATTCATCCATGAGGCTCATCTCTTATGCTGCTGAAGGTACTTCAAGGGTGGCGGGTTCAGGCATTTCCATTAGGAGACATGCCTGGATGCGCTTCTGTGATTTTTCTTCACATTGTTGGGTATTGCCATTACATTTGTGGACATAACTGAAAAAATGCCTTATGGTTATTTTTAGCTTTGGAGGCTATTTTTACCTTAGTCTGCTTTCAAAGACTTGACTAGTACTCTGATTCACTTGTTTAGATTAATGAGGGACTTATTGCTTTGTTGTGCACAGTCCCACTTACTTCTCAACAGGATTTTCTTTGTCTTGTTGTACAACCTATTAATACTAGGGATCCACCAGGGTAGCTTGTTTTTTTGCGATTTCACCTGGGTTTATTTTGGTCTGGTACTGCTGTTTTTATGCAGCTGTTTATACGGTCATACAGGGTTTTTGTGTATGCCTCCTCATAGATTTCTCTATTTTCTGGATTTGGGGAGCCTGAAAACTAGCTATGATGTGTCTTAATAAGGGACAGTTTACCTTAGAGAAGTTCTTAAAGTTTTTGGGGTTAGGTGGGGGACTAGCTTTACCATTATTTCAAAGGAGACTGCTTTTATGATCTGATCTTACTAGTGAGGACATAACACTGGGGGGTGGGGGTGCAGCACTCTCCCATATTTCTGAGTACCAGATCTAGGATATTTGTTCTCCTAGTACAGTGATGATGAACCTTTTGGGCTCTGCGTGTCAACAATTCAGAAAATGCCTATCTTGACTCTGCTGGTGTGACACTCCCCAACCCGCCAAAAAAAGAGAAACAATTCTTTACATATTAATTTATTAAAAAAATACAGTCCAATCTTGTGCGCTGCTAGGTATTATAAAAGTAAAGAAAAAAAATTTGACTTACAATATGCACACTGATAATTGGACTTAAAATAGTGCACCAAAAAATTACCCTACTTTTGATAGTAATTTTGAATTGAACTGAAAAAAAAATAAGGAACACATTGCATTTGATTTGATTAACATCAATCAATGACTTTTTTATTGCTGAGTTTTAATAGATAAGTGCAGGGTAATGTATTTCTTATATTTTTGTTCATTCAATTTCTTTGGTAACTCGGGTGTTGGTGAACCCTGGTTTGTCACCAAAAATATTGTGGTGTGTCACCTTTGACACACGAGTCACAGGTTCGCCATCACTGTCCTAGTAGGAGTGCAGACTAGCTGCTCCAAGGCATTTGAATTTACAAACTCAAGAAATCTTTGTGCCTGCATGTTAGTGGTCATGTATGCTTTCCAGTTAGTGGAGGGATAGTTAAAATCACCCACAAGTATGTATGGTATTGCGCTGGATGGTGAACGAATCTATTAACTTCAGTTATGATGTGTGGGTTTCCTCATTCATAGTGGGGACTTGTAGCTAGCAAGAATATGGTAATGGATTTTTCCCATGGTTAGTTTGACATGGAATAGCTCAAGCATGTCTTATTGTTTGACCAGCCTTGCGGTGTGCTTATGCTTTATGTAGATAGATACAATTCCACCTTTAACTTTTTCATGATTAGTGGGTGGTCAGAATGTATGAAAGGCATTATAGCCATGCATTGCCAGAATGTTTTCTATGGCTCTGAACCATATTTCAGTAATTGCACATATATCAGCTTTCTCCAGGGTGAGGAGAGCTTCCAGGGAGTGTAGTTTCTGGTTGAGGCTCATGACATTGATCAGTAACACCTTTAGATTGTCCTGAGTAGCTTTTGTTAGGTTGTAAGGTATATCTGTTGGGCAGTGCCTAAAAAAGGCACTATGGGGTGCATAATGTTTTGGCCAAGAGCCAAGACAGTCCCTGGCAAAGCAGTATTGCCTATCAACTGTATCCTCCCAGGATGAAAAGTATTGGACCCCTTTGGAATGACACCAGTAGCTAAGCCAATTGTTAAAGTTGATCATTTTCTGCTAGTAATTGTGGCATCATCCTTGGAGATGGTATGATGCTGCTCAGTGTTAGGCTCATACCTGCTGGTATTGTGGCATCATCCTTGGAGATGGTAGAATGCTGTTCAGTGCTAGGTTCATACCTGTCTGTGACACATATTCTAAGAGCTCAGTCATTTCTGTCTTCATATAGTCCAAGGAGGCACATCTCAGGTCATTCACACTCACATGGACTATGATTGAGTCTTACTGGTACTTAGGGGTAAGTAACCTGAGTGTTTGTGTGATATGGTGAATCATGACCCCTGACAGGCAAATAACTGTAATCTGGTAAGAGGGACATCAGTGTGTCTCACAATGGAGTATCCTATGACGAGAATATTGGGTTGTGTAGTATTTCGTCTTATGGGCTTGGTAGCTAAGACAAATTAGATGTGGCTTTATGTGTTGTGATGGGAATTGTTACATGTGAGCATCTCTGCATATGTGGATCTATGTGTGTGGTCCTTTGTGTGCGCGGTGAGTGATATGTGTGAGTCGACAACCTGTTTGTTGCTTTTTGTGTCTGTATGTGAGAGTCTTCCTCCAGCATCAGTGTATAACTACATCTCTCAGATACTGTGTTGGTCTTTTCAAGAACTAATTGGTTGTCAGTGTACATAAGACAGTTGTTACATTGCCTCACGATCCCCATGTCCACCAACTGGATTGAGAGATAGCAGGAAAGTGTCCATCGATGATATCAGGTCCTATTGTGTACTTGAAAGGATATGAGTGGAGGGTGTTTGTAACCAGATATGGGAAGTGCATTTACGTGGTGTAATCCGCAGCTAACATAACCAGGGATGCTGCCCAGTGCCAAATCAGATGCTGTCTGAGCAGAAATAGTCTTGGATGCTGTGATAACTTAACTAGCATAGTAAACTTTCACAGTAATGAAAATAAGCAATGTTTCCAGATGTGTGAGTCTGTACAGGGCACTGGCATAATGAACAGCTCTGTGCAATGCCAAATTTATACCAACAATGGAAATGTAGAAAACTGACTTAGCCTTCTGGCCAATATGACTACTACACCTAGAGCCATATTGTGTGCTTCCTGGCTCAGATAGACCAGGTAAACACCTGCTGTCACTAGATGAATAATACCAGCCCTCCTAATGTAAAAGCACAGTAAAGGAGTGTCTGCACTGAAATGCTACCACAAACAAACTTAAATATATCGATACAGCAGTGTACTTTAAACAGCTTATAAAAATGTGATTATTCAATAAAAGTACTTCGCTTTGTAAAAATGAGCCAAGAGCCACTCAGTTGTACAGAATTTATAAAGGCACTAAAAACAGGATAAGCTGATTAATAAGCCCTCCAGCAAATAAAACTACATGCAGAAATCTCATGTGTTTCCCCAACCTAAACAGACCAGGCTACCACCCAGTGACACTAGATGGAAAATCCACTGACCTTTTGATGTAAAAACACAGAACAATGCTTGTTAGTATGTAAAATACACTGCATCTGATGTTGTCCTTTTCATTCTTCCTCAATGTATGGGTTTGGATTTGATCCTCGGATCTGACTTGGCTGCTTATTCCAGACTTCAGATCCAGCTCTTGATCTCCTCCCTCTACCCATTATGCCCTATTGCATCCTGAAAGCCTCAGATTTCATTTGCCGCCATTACAAACAGGTGCAGGTTTCCAAGTTCTTGAGTGCTGGTATAGGTTTCATGAGTTACAAAACTTTTATTGATATTTTCTTTCTTTTTATATGTATATGTATATATATATATATATATATATATATATATATATATATATATGTTTGTATACAAATCTACACTTCCAGTTGCCTACCCTCCCTCTCAGTTTCTCTCGCTGGCATTAGGGCATTTTATTTTCTTCTTTCTAATACTATTTTTACATAGTATTTCTTGTTTACCATAGTTGGTAGCAGAACGTTCTTCTCTTTCCTGTAAAAAAAAAAAAATCTACCTTTTTACTGGGTGTAAAAATTTCTTTGTATAAAACTCTCTGATCTGATCTTTTCAGTTTTCATTCTATCCTCAACTGTTGGGTTCACATCCGATCTTCGGATCTGAATCGGCTGTTACTAAAGCTAGTGACCACTAAAAAGCTCTCCAGCTCACCCATAATGCACCAACCCCTAAGATAATTGAGATTTCATTTGCTACTTTTTGAGAAAAGACATAATCAGCCTTACCTCTTGAGTTTTCTCAGATGTGTGATTTTTTTTATAAATAGTTTATGCTTTTCTGTTGTTAATCTCATTATTATATCAGTCCCTTATCCCTCTTACAGGTAGTTTAATATTTTACTACCATCAGTGGTATTTCTTTCCTTGTTTTTCTTCTGCTATTGTTACATGCTAGTATAGTCTTTAATACCATTGCTGGTATTTGCTTTTCTACTTTTATTCTTCCTTTAAAAAAATAGTTCCCTTTTTCTTTCTTTAGCCTTTTTTTCTTGTTGCCGGTATGTCTGAATGTCTGAAAAAGGACCTTCCAGATCTACAAAGTGTCAAAAGTGTAGGCACAAACTGCCCCTTTCAGATGCCTATGTGTTGTGTTTACTGCTTGGGCCCACAGCATCTCCAAGAGGATTGTGTAATTTGTAAGAATTTCAATCCTAGAGCAGTAGCCGCTAGGAAGAACAAATTAATTTTAAAGGGTATGCTTCCGTCTACTGCTGGATTAAATGTGGAATACAATTGGAAAAGTTATTATAGTATTAGTAGTTGAATGTATTGATTGGAAAAGGTTTTAATTGTTTGAGTTATTATGTTTTATTTTTATGCTGGTATTTAAGAGAGAAGTTTGATATGTGTTTTTGAACTCTTGAAAGGCTATTGGTTGAGGTGCTAGAGAGTATTTTACTTGTGTTTTAATAAAATTTGATGGATTTTTGGCTGTTATAGTGGAATATGCTTCTATCTACCTTTGGTGATGCTATTTCTGGGGCTCATTCCCCCAAAACAAAAACTAAGTAGTCTCTAAGTCTCATGGAACCTCTACTTCCTTGACACCGTCTTCAGAGCTGCCAAAGAAAAAGTCCAGACCAGATTCAAAATCTGTTCAGATCCACTCTCCTTTGGATCCAACCAAGAAATTATTGGATCCGTGTTCTTCAGAGATGACTAAAAAATCAACAGATCCAAGTTCTTCAGATCTGAAGACCCTACCTTGTATTAAATATTCTTTAACATTGGACCCAGTACCTTCCAGGGTTCTCTCACATTTTTTGGAAGGACATCGTTCCAGGTCACTGTCTCTTGCCTCATCTCATTCTTCCAGGCATTTAACTGAGAAAGATGTGGAGAGAATGAAGAGGGGGTACCTCTTGGTGCAGATACAGATAGGTGTTCTTCCAGCTCTTACCCCGTCAGGTCAGGAAACTTGTCCATCTACCACACACCACTACTTGCTCCTTCGTTGCTCCATCTGATTGCTTCAGAGTCCCTGGATCCGAACCTTCCAAGTCCATCTGTCTCAGATCCGAAGATATCTTTATCTTCAGATCTGAAGTTTTCTCTGAGTTTAACAGTTTTGACTTCTTCAGATCTGGATGACTCTTGGAGCCTAAGCTGCCTTGTTGGGTCCAAGGCATTGGAGTCAACTCAGAGGTTTTCGGAGCTGTCCCTACCCCTTGGAGCTTTGACATTGGATAGTTCAATTCTGACTTCCTCCTTGGGGAGATTGCTCTTGGGGCAGAGGGAGACGACAGTTCAGAAGCCAGCTGATGTCTTCCTTCTCTTTGGGGTGATATGCCTTTGAGGTAGCGAAGAGAGTGTTCTCTTCTCCAGCAGGATGGACAGATCCAACCCCCCTCAGATCTCCAGTCTGGTTCCCAGATGTCTCTGTGCTTAAAGACACATCATTATATGCCACAGGGACAGCTATCTGAACATCCCCAGACCACCCAGCAGGGTTTTACAGTCTCTTCTGACACTTCACTGGAACACCCCACCGAGGAAGTCCCTAGAAAGAGGAAGTGCAAAAGGAGGCACTTAGACTATCTGCAAGAGTCAATCACTGAGGATACTAATTTCAGTGAGGGAGAAGAGTCCTCTCCTAATCACCTCTGGAAGCTGTCTCATTAGGAGACATCCTTGAGATCCTTAAGCAAAGAGGTAGGTGGTCCTCTAGCAACCCTTCACCTGAGGAATCAGTGCTTCTGGAGGCTTTTGGAGCTGGCCCATCTATCTCCTGGGTTACTCCACCCAACAATGAGCTCATTAATTTGGTCTTTAGGCAGGCGTGGAAGGAACTTGACTCAGGTAAGTCAGTCCCCAAGATGCCAGATCGGATTCTGGTTCCACCTATTGGGATGGAATTCTGGAGTAAGGGGGAGACCATGGATGCCATTGTCATGGCAGCATCCACCAAGAAGGAACTTTCTGAACAAAGCTCATCTGTTCATTCCTCCTAACAAGGAGTCTAGGGTGATGGACAGGGTTGGGAAGTGTGTGTATGCATCAGTGGCCTTTGCTTTAGGTCACTGAATTATTTGGCACATTTTACTAGACTACAAAGGGACTTGATTAAGGCGCTTTCAAAATCTCTTTCCAGGACCATTACTGTTTAGGCTCAATCTTCTGTGGCCTCTCAACTGGTTACCCTCTAATCCATTTCAGATTTGTCCATGAGGTTATCTCGCATGCAGCTGAAGGTGCCTCAAGGGCAGCAGGTTCAGGCATATCCATTAGGAGACGTGTCTTATGTGCTTATGTGATTTTGTGGAGCCTTTCAAGTCCTCATTCATCAAGACACTCTTTGACAGCAGTTCTTTCTTTGGCGCCAAAGTAAAGGACACACTCTACAGGTGTGAAAAGGATGAAAAGACCCTCTTTGCAGTGGGCATACACTTTTCAACCCCTCAAAGATAGTTTCCTAGTAATCAGTGAGGTGGATGGAAAATGTGGTTCAGAAAGTCCCAGCATCTTTTCTAGGATACACATGAAGATAGTTCCCCTAGGGATAGAGCAGAAACTCTAACAGACTACTATGCCCACATGGCAGAGGAGGCCCACATAACCAGAGGTCCAGAGATTCTTTTTCTCTGATAGACCCTATCAGTGCTCCTGAAAGGAGACCTAATTGTCCTCCTCTATAGGTAATTGGAAGTCGACTATCCCTGCACCAGATCACCTGGCAATATATAAAAAGAGATACTTGAGTACAGAGGATTATTTCCAGAGGTTATACAATTCCCTTTTCCACTCCACCCCCAATTGCATGCAAAATTCATGATGTTTTACCCATTCATAGGAAAGTAGCAGCACTAGAAATACAAAATCTGCTAGAAAAAGAGTCATCCAAGATGTCCCACCAGACCAAGTAGAATCCAGAACTTTTTCAGGGTTCATTTTAGTGCCAAAGAAAACAGGGGACTGAAGACCAATTCTGGATCTCAACGCCTTGAACAAGTCAGTTCGACATACAAAGTTTTGGATGGTCAAAGTTCAGAACATTTTGCCCTTCCTGTCCAAGGTTGACTGGATGTGCTCGATAGACCTTCAGAATGTGTACTATCACATAAAAATGAACAGACAATCCAGAAGTTATGTACTCTCCTGGCTGGGAGCCAGTCACTATCAGTTCAGAGCACTGATCTTTGTCCTCACCAGAGCCCCCAGGGTTTTCACCAGATGTATGGCAGTGGTAGAAGCTCACTTGAGATTGCAGGAATTCCAGGTGCTTCCATATCCAGACAACTGGCTCATTACTGCCCCGACCAGGCATCTGCTCACAAGAGCAAGAGGTCAGGGACTTCAAATTTGTTCTCATCTGGGGATAACCATAGATCACAAAAAATCTCAGTTACAACCAACGCAAACCTTGGAATTCATAGGAGCAGTCTTCAACATAATGTCAGTGACAGCTCATCTTCGTCTCTCAAGAGTGCAGACTGTGAGTCCCCTCTCTGGGCCAGTAATCCATGAGCCTTAATCCTCACCACTGTCACTGGAGAGGGACTTTCACTTGGAACCAAAATGGATATATACAGTATTTTCAGATGCAGCTGTCTGCATCAAGCACAATTTTCCCTTAAGAGCACACAATGAACACACTCAGTCCAGGGGCTGGCTCCTCTCTCTCTCTCTCTCTACAGATCCCCAGTAAGACTCCCCACTGGCACAGCTATAGGGTTGAGTCCTTAGCCAAGTGTCCAAGCCAAGTCCTCCAGCATCCTCTCTATGAAACCAGAGCTTCATGTCCCTGCTCCCATTAGCTGACACACACACTCATTGAGATTTGATTTGTACACACACACACCTGGGAAAGGCTGACACAGATTTACTAGATATGCTCACTTTTCCCAGACTATAAGGTAGATACACCACCACCAGGCATTCCAAAGCCAGCTACTGTAAGGCCCTTACAAGGTTACCCTGAGTGAAATTAATATTAATACAAATGATAATGTTTGGCCAATGCAGTAAGGCTTTCATGAGTGGCCACAGAGTCACCAAATAGCTATAAGTACTCTCAAAGTTTAAAATATTCTCTAAGGGACCAGCCATAATGAAAAGTTTAAATATATTTAATAATGAATAATAAAGGAACATGAAAATATAGACTATCTATTTACAAGAAACACCAGAGTTTTAGACAAAGGAAATATTAAAAATAACACAGGTAGACAGGTTCACACAGTTACAGAAAAACACTACATCTGATGTTGTCAGTCTTTGACATATGGGTTTGGTTCCGAATATCAGAACCGACTTTGCCATTACTGCACCGTGTGAGAACTAAAAACTCTCGAGCTTAGATCCTACCCAGAATGCACCTTTCCAATTTACCTCAGATCTCATTTGCCTTTGCTGTCAAGCTAAGTAAGGATTTTTTTGTTATTACTTTGCCTTTCTTCCTTTTTTTCACCACTAAATTTATTTCTATAGTTACTTACCCTTTACTCTTTTCTCATGTAGTTCTTAATTACCATTGTTGGTAATTTTCTCTTTATTTTGGTACACTTTGTGTACCTCTCCTTCTACCATTGTTGGTAAATATCTCTCTCTTTCTGTACACTTCGGTGTATGATACCCTTTTCTTACAGTACTTTAAAAATATTTGGCTATTTACTGTGTTTAAATAGGTTATAAGTGATTGTTTTCCTGTGTATTCCTCCACCCCTCTGTTGTAGGCATGTGTGGTGTGTCTGAAACTTTCCATGTTAAGTTGTCAATCTCGCCTTCATTCTTGCTGGATGGGTTTGGAGCCGATCCTCGGCTCCGACTCGGCCACTTACTAAAGCTCGAGAGCTTATTTTACCGGCTCAAGCCAACCCTATATCCCATGATGCTAGGCGATAACTCCCCAGATCTCGTTTGCCGCTTTCGCTTGCGAGGTGCGTTTTTTTACCGGCTCCGGGTAAGTCTTACATATAGATAGTTCAGTCACCCTTTTTGAGTTAATTTATAGTTATTTCTTTCAATAGTGAGTAACTACCCTTAACTTTATTACTTTTTATATACCATCCCTCTTTATCCCTTATATCCCACCCTTCCACTTAGGTTAGGTCTTAAGCCTGCCCCTTTCCTATTTTTTCTTAGGGATCCTGTGAGTGTTTGGGTGTGTCAGTATCCCTATTAACAATTTATTATTAATTTATAATTTAAAGAGTGTGTGTGTGTGTGTTTGTTGTTTTTTGTTACTTTTGGGAACCCTCGACACTGTTATGTCGAAGGAACCTAAAGAGGTTAAAGTCTCAGGCTTTAAGAAGTGTGACTCATGCTGTCAGAAAATGTCTCTGACAGACGGTCACACTTCTTGGGTTTACTGCCTGGGACCCCTGCACCTGCAGGACTCTTGTTCAGTATGTCATGCATTCAGTCCAAGAGTCCTGCAGGAGCGCAGGAACAAACTTATACTGAGGGGCTTGTTAAAGCCCGAGGGCTCCCCGACTAAGTCTGCGTTTGAGAGGCCCTCGAAACCAGCAAAACCGTCAGCTCCAAGTACTAAGCCTTCGGCTGCTGGCTCCTTGTCTGTGCCTAGATCGGCTCCGGCTGGAGCCGATCCTTTTGAGTCACAGGTTCCGGTCTCAGCACCACTCGGTGCCGATACCTCTGAGCCCATGCTTTCACTGTCGGCTCTGGCTGGAGCCGATGTGTCCTTGGCTCCGTTGGCTCCATCTAAGAAGAGGTCAAGATCCCCTTCATTGGAGTCCATCCACTCGGCTCCGAGGTCTCCCCTGCTCTCGGAGCGGAGCCATCGGAGCCGATCTTCTCGGTCATCCAGACTTTCAGATCACGACCTTGAGATAGTGGTAAGTAGGCTGTTAAAGTCTCAGGCATTGGCCCAGATGATCTCTAGCCCGTCTCATCAGACGGTAGCTATTATGACTCCACCTAAAGTTCCTCCTTCGACTCTCCCTCAGAGTTCGGAGCCGGAGCTCCTCGGAGCCGTGACTGTTGTGGCGTCGGAGCCGATACCTCCCCCTTCGGCTCCTTCGGCTTCCGCTCCGATCTCCTCCTTGATACCTTCATTGGACGGATCCGGGCGCCTGATCTCTCTCGTCGGCTCCGAGGGGGCAAGTGGCATCGGACCATTGTCCGACCCCGTTCTCCCTCTTGGAGCATTGGCGCTGGTGAGCTCAGCCCCGACATCAGCCTCGGAGCCTTCCCTGTCGGTGCGGCCTGGGGTTTCTACCTCTTCGGAGCAGGGGCCCTCTGGCTTTTCTGATAGGGGAGCCTTCGAAGTGATGAGGAGCGTACTAGCCCCAAGGCATAGTCAACGGTCAGCTCCATCAGCTCCTCCCACTACAGTGCCTGCTGATGTCTCTTCCCACTCTCTTGCTCCCGGACCCAGAGATCCAACACCTCAGGTTTCCCCACTGGGAATTTCTTCCTCTTCCGAGGCTTCTCCTGACCTGTCAGCGGAGCCTCCGCATAAGAGGACATGTAAGAGGAAGCATGTGGACTCCCCTGAGTCCATTACATCTGACACCGACTTGGATGAGTCAGAGGGGTCCCCATAGTCCCCCTCTGAGGATGTCTCTTTCTCAGACATCCTAGAAATCCTGAAGCAGAGGGGGAACTGGTCTTCCCTTAATCCTTCCGAGGAAGAGTCGGTGTACCTGGAGGCATTTGGTTCTCGACCCTCCACCTCCTGGCTGTCTCCGCCTTTCAACCCCCTTATGGAAGTAGTGGCTCGGAAGGCGTGGCCGGCCCTGGATTCGGTGGAACCCACCCCTCGGAGGCCATCTAAATTCATCACAGCACCAGTTGACAAGCAATTCCTAACAAAAGGTGTACCGGCGGATGCCATGGTGGTGGCTGCAGCCACCAAGAAGGAACTAGCTGATCCTTCAGTACCTATCCATCCTCCTAATAAGGATTCTAGGACCATGGATAGGTACGGTAAGTGGATGTTTTCTTCAGCGACCTTTGCCATGCGGTCGCTGAATTACTTGTGTCACTTCACCCGCCTTCAGAGAGATATTCTCAAAGAGTTGGGAGAAGTCTTACAGGATCCATCAGCTGCTGGGTCCCAGGATAAAATAAACTCACAGCTTGGAACCCTGAACTCGATTGTTAACTCCTCCATGCGTCTAATTTCATATGTAGCCGATGGAGCGAGTAGGGCCGCAGGCACAGGAGTGGCCTTAAGGCGTCACACCTGGATGCGGCTGTGTAATTTCGCGGACCCTTTCAAGGCGTCCTTCACAAATTCCCCTTTTGATGGTTCGGCTTTGTTCGGACCTCAAGTGAAAGACACCTTGACCAGATGCGAACAAGATGGCAAGACTCTTTCTGCTGTAGGAGTCCGTTTCTCCACCCCTTCAAGACCATACCCTAAGGGTCAGAAGGGTGGGAAAATGTGGTTCCGCAAATCTCAAGGAGTCACGCCTGACACAAGAGGTCAATTTACCCCCAGAGGCAGAGGGGGTAACAATAACAGATGCCACCCTAGGGGCAGAGGGGGTCCGCAGAACCAGGGTAGCAGGGAGCCTCTCTCTGACAAACCCTTCCAGCATCCCTGAGATGTTGCCCAATTGTCCACCTTCGGAGGCAGTCGGGGAAGATTGTCACTGTACCCAATAGCCTGGCTTTCCCTTACTCAAGACAAATGGGTACAGTCGATCATATCCGAGGGTTACAAAATTCCCTTTATCCAAACCCCAATTCAGCAAAAGGGAATCCTTCCAGACATTCCACCCGGTCTAAGGGAACTAGCAGTATCAGAAATATCAAAACTGCTAGCAAAAAGAGCCATCCAGCCAGTCCCAGCAGACCAACTAGGATCCAGAATCTACTCAAGGTTCTTTTTGGTACCGAAAAAGACAGGGGACTGGAGACCAATATTAGATCTCAGCAAACTAAACAAGTTTGTAAAGAGAACAAGATTCCAGATGGTCACGCTTCAGTCCATTCTGCCCTTTCTGGGCAAGGACAATTGGATGTGCTCAGTGGACCTTCAGGATGCGTACTATCACATCAAAATTCACAGGCGCTCCAGAAGGTTTCTCCGCTTTCGGCTGGGGGCCAGTCACTACCAATTCAGAGCCCTGCCCTTTGGTCTCACTACAGCCCCCAGAGTGTTCACCAAATGTATGGCAGCAGTTACGGCTCACCTGAGATGGCAAGGATTCCAGGTGTTTCCATATCTAGACGACTGGCTCCTCACTGCCACCACCAGGCATCAACTTCTCCAAGCCAGAACTTAAACCATTCACATTTGCAGAGGGCTAGGAATCTCTATAAATTTTGAAAAGTCTGCCTTGTCAGTCTATTACCTTTATAGGCGCCAACTTGAACACCGTACAACTTTCAGCAAAGTTAACAGACCAAAGAGTCTTAGATATTCAAAACCATGTCCAGGTTCTTCAGAGCGACAAAATTCAGGCCAGGTATGTCCTGAAAGTATTGGGTCTTATGGCGGCCGCCATAACACTTCTTCCCCTTGCGCATTTTCACATGCGTCTTCTTCAGTGGATGCTGTTTACCCAATGGTCTTTTCAGCAACTCCCCATGCACCACAAGATCATGATAACTCGAACTTGCAAAAGTCATCTGTCCTGGTGGATATTGTCCCCTCAAGTCCATCAGGGCAGACCTTTTGTTCCTCCTCCCCTGGTCACCACGGTGACATCGGATGCCTCCCTGATCGGGTGGGGGGGGCATTTTCAGGGCAGGATGGTCCATGGCACTTGGCAACCTTTCGAGCGCCACCTGCACATAAATGTCCTAGAGATGAGAGCAGTGCTTTTAACGTTGCAAGCCCTCCACGACTCTCTTCCCCTAGGAACTGTTGCAATTCAAACGGACAATATGTCCGTAGTGTGGTACATCAACAAGTAAGGTGGAACCAAGTCCTATCCCCTGTGTCGAGAGGCACTCAGACTTTGGCAATGGGCGATCTCCTCTCAGCGGTTTCTGATAGCAACGCATATCCCCGGGAAGTCCAACTTCATAGCGGACAGGTTGAGCAGAGCCATACTCATGCCACACGAGTGGTCTCTCAAACAATCGGTAGCGGAAGAGATTTTTCAGAAGTGGGGTCTTCCTTGCTGCGATCTTTTTGCTACATCTCAAAACAGCAAATGCCCCGACTTCTTCACCCTCTTCCCCCTTCCAGGCCATCCCCTCAGAGATGCTCTAGTCCAAGATTGGCCTCGGGGACTTCTCTATGCCTTTCCACCTTTTCCTCTAATTCCACAAGTAATTCAGAAAGCAACCACCTTGAGAGCCAAGTTGATTCTCATTGCCCTCGACAGATATGGTTTCCGTTCCTACATCATTATTTCTTGGTACAGCCTTGGCATCTGGACCCAGCTCCGGATCTGTTGACCCATCAGTCGGGGCAGCTGCACCAATCCCTACATTCTCTCAACCTCACTGCTTGGTTGCTCCACTTCCGTCCTTAGCCAGGCTTCCTATGATTTCTAATCCCATCCGGGATAGCATAGTAGCTTCCCTTAAATCTTCCACCAGAAGGATTTACACTAGTAAATGGAAACATTTATCCTTCTGGGCGAAGGCAAGGAATATAGATCCTTTTACTGCCCCAATTCATTCGGTCTTAGACTTCCTAGCCGAAATTTTTCATTCGGGGTCTTCTGCCTCTACAGTAAAGGTTCAGTTGGCAGCCATATCGAATTTTCATACAGGCTTATCGGACCACAACATCATGTCCAATAAGCTTTGCAAAGCTTTCCTTAAAGGTGTATTTTTACTTAGGCCTCCGATCAAAGATCCTCCACCTCAGTGGGATCTTAATTTAGTCTTAACATCCTTAATTCTTCCCCCCTTTGAACCTGCGGTCTCATGTTCATTGAAATTTCTTTCCTGGAAGACACTTTTCCTAGTCGCCATTACTTCTGCTAGGAGAGTATCAGAGCTTCACGCCCTCTGCATTCGTCCTCCCTACTTAATCTTCCATAAAGACAGAGTTTCTCTAAGGACTAATCCATCCTTCTTACCCAAGGTGGCTTCGCAGACAAATTTAAATCAATCAATTGATCTCCCAGTTTTTTTCCCAAACTATACTAATAGAGCGGAGCAAAAGCTACATTATCTAGATGTTCACTGCCAGCTCCGATACTATTTGGATAGAACCAAACAAATAAGAAAGTCTGATCAACTCTTTTTATCGTACGCAGAAAATAAGAAAGGCCTTCCTATTTCCAAGGTAACCCTATCTAGGTGGCTGTCTTCTGTGATTACATCAATTTATCAACTCAGAGGCAGGGAATTAACTTCTAAGCCGAAAGCCCATTCAACTAGAGCACTAGCTACATCTACAGCTTTTCAAGCTAGACTACCAATAGATACTATCTGTGCGGCAGCCACATGGGCCTCTCCTCATACCTTTATTTTGCATTACAAATTGGACATGGCCTCCAGGGATAGAGCAACATTTGGTTCCACCATTCTTAAGAGTCTGTTCCAATGAGCCACCCAGGATGAAGGTGCTAGGGACGCGGTCCCATCCAGCAAGAATGAAGGCGAGATTGACAACTTAACATTGAGAAGTTATGTACCTACCATAACGTTCCATGTTAGTTGTCTTCTCTTGCCTTCTTTCTTGCGTCCCACCCACCGTCCCCCTAGCCTGGACAGACCGAGAAGATCTTCCCTTCCTTGAAGGGTCCTTTTATTCCTTTTTTCACTATCTAGGTGTCCTAGAATATATATAGTGTAAATAATTGTCTTTGGAGGTTTTTTATCCCTCTTCCTCCTCCTTCCAGTTGGAGGGTTTTGTTTTTGTTGGCCTATACTAGGGTTTTTCAGCTTCCAAACGAGATCTGAGGAGTTATCGCCTAGCATCATGGGATATAGGGTTGCCTCGAGCCGGTAAAATAAGCTCTCGAGCTTTAGTAAGTGGCCGAGTCGGAGCAGAGGATCTGCTCCGAACCCATCCAGCAAGAAAGAAGGCGAGAGAAGACAACTAACATGGAATGTTATGGTAGGTACATAACTTCTCATTTTCTTCATTATGGCTGAAATACCTAGGGCCTTCTGGCAGTAAGAAGTGCCAGCTGTGTGTCGATAAAATACCTTCTTCAGACTCATATGCATTATATGTATATTGCTTGGGATCATGCCTCCTACAAGAAGAGTGCAGTATATGCCATGGCTTTAACTACAGAACTGCCTTTGCTGATGCCATATCTGCTAAGAGAGGTAAGCAAAACTGACTTTCCTTCACTGCTCTGTTCTTCCTCTTCATCTGGGAAGGCCAAGTAGAGAAGCATGTCTTTGTCATCTTCTTCAGTGGCACTGACAGTCAAAAAGTCAAATCCTCAGTGCAAAAAAGCTCCTCAGCACCGACAGATGTTGGTACTGAAGCACTAACAGTCTAAAAGCCAAATCCTTGGTGCCAAAAAGCTCCTCAGCACCCACGGATGTTGGTGCTGAAACACTGAAAATCAAAAGTCAAATCCTCGGTGGCAAAAAGGCTCATTGGTACTGAAGCTCTGACAGTCAATAAGTCAAATCCTGGGTTTCAAAAAGCTCCTTGGCACCAACAGTCATGGTACTGAAGTGTCAGCACCATCACCCCCCACTGCTTCTAAACCTTTGACATGAAAGACTTCTATTCAGATTCAAACCCCTAGTTCGATTCCAAAGGTTTCAGCTCCAAGCACTTCTTCAGTGCTGACTGATTCACCACCAAGTATTTCTAGTTGGCAATCACCCAAGTTTCAGTATTCCCCATCCATCTTTTTGCTGGGGAATTACCTGAGGTCCTTTTGCACAGACCCACCCAGACTCACTCCCTTCAGTGTCCATTACTCATTCTACCAAAAAATAAATAAAAAGGAGTTCTTTGGTGCTGTCAAAACCTCCAAGGGCTGTATCTTCCCAATCAGCCATGAGGGGCAGAACTCAATTCCAATTGTTTTGGAGCCATCTCTACACCTTGGTGCTTCAGCTCAGGACATTCAGCACCATTTTTTGTCTCTGAGGTGGTCTAACTGGAGCAGAAAGTGACCATGGTTCTGAGACATTTTATCTCAGTTCTGTGTTCCCTTCCCTCTTCTGGGGGACCAGCCTTCAAGGCTATGAAGCGAACCTTAGCTACTCAGCCACTTAGTTGACCTCTTCCTCCTTGAGGCATATTCTTTCCTTGAGTCCAGTTATCCAGCCTGCTCCTCCACTGGACCAGCGAGTGCTAAAACCTCATGAGACTCAAATACAGGTTCTGCCTTCTTCTGATACCTCACCAGACCATCTCCCAGATAAGGCCTCTCAGAAGAAAAAGTGCAAGTAGAAGCACTTAGATTCCCCACAGGAATCCACCTCCAAAGATACTGATTTTGATATATAGGAAGGGTCCCCTAGATAATTCTCTAATATTTTTTCCCAGGGATGATTGGAATTCACAAAATCCTACCCCTGAGGAATCAGCATACCTGCAGGCTTTTCTCACTTTACCAGTACCATGATTCTTCCTCTCTTTGTACCTAAGACGAGGAAGAAGAAACTTCAGAAGTGCTGTTGCCTAGACAGTGGGCTCAGTCTGTGCCTCAGCCACTGGTGGGAGACTCTGCAGTGGCCAGTTTGGTGTTCCTCAGACAACTCACTGCTTTCTCTGGAGTCCTGTTGTGTAGTCTGTTCAGCCACCATGGAATGGAGTTTAGCAATGGCTGTTCAGGTGCCCTCATTGGGCATGGGAGAGAGACTTTCTTTGGTCATGAGAGATTCATCCAGGAGTGCATCTGAGGGCAGCCATGTGAAGAGACCTGTTCTCCCAGGATGAGGTACCATCCTTGAATCAGTCCCTTCTAGGGATGTCCCTAGGAAGAAAAAACAATAATTAAACATTTATTTTCCTGTGACATTTTGTATATTGATAAGGCAGAGTTAATTACTGTAGCTGAAGGATTACTGCAGGACTTAAAACCTCCAGAAAATGAATGGAATGTTTGAGGTAAAGTAAGTCAGTTCCCTCAGATTCTGGGATTCCCTGTAAGAGGAAGATGATGGAAAGAGGGAATGGGTATCTCCTGATGTTCTTCATATTGATCACTGCTACAATAGCCTTAGCTATAGGGATTATATCCAGTGGCGCATGTGGCTAACCCCCAGTCCATGGTGGCTGTATGGACTACACCAGAGGGATCATGGGAAAAAGATGAGTGGTCTGTACATTACTCTTCTTGGGTCGGACATCTGATTAGTGTATGGCAAAAGTGAATGGGAAGAAGAAATCCTTAAGGGCAGTACTCTGTTATTCATGTGCATTTAACTTTATTGCTGGAGAAGAAGAAAAAAACTTTTCACTTGCTCAAAGGCAACCTTCTGCTCTGCTTTCTGCATTTGCTGAGTAAAGCAAAAAAAAAAAAAAAAAAAAAAAAACAGAAAAACTTCCTTATGACAAAACAGGACCTTTCTTTGTAACCCCATAGGGTGATTATCCTTGAGAACTCAACAAAACCCTAAACTCTATTCTAACTCCCCTTGCTTTTAGAAATTTGGATGGGTGGATTCCCTGCTGTGTGTGCATAAAAGGGACTCTCATTAGCTGATCCTCACATTATAAAGCTTCTTTCTCTAATCCTTCCAACCACCTACCTGTCCAGCCCACTTCCTTCCTACCTCATATCCTGTTTCTGTACCTCCTCTCCACCAACTTATTTATTTATTATTTATTTTACATTTGCTTACCGAGATGATCCAACTGGGACAGTGCCCATTTTCAGCAGAGGCCCGGAGAGAAAAGCTACAGTGAAACTCAGTCATATACCTACATAGGGAAGGGGCCATCTAATGAGAAAGATGGATATTGAGACAGTGACCAGTATTAAACTTTTACTGTTCGATGATCCAAAATGAAGGCCACAGAGCAGCAAAATGCTGTACCTAAAAAGAACATTTACACTCGATATGCTTTTTTTTAAATCTGTAATCATATTCTTGGGTTAAGAATGAACTGAGCAGCATAACTTTAAAATCACTAGATAGCAAATGCAGGACCATAGTTATTTTAAAATGTTTTTCTCAGTTCTTTATAATACTGAGGAAACCAGCAACTGTAATCTGGAGGTTCCAAAGACACCACTGAGGTGCAGACTGCAACTCACCTTTACACAAAATTATGTCCTTGAAAGAAAGTACAATACTGCATGCATTTCTTGCTATTTTTCGTACCTCTCAACTGTCCCTAATTTGGGTCAAAATTTTGCCCAGTCCCTGCTAAAAATGACATTTTGTGGAGTAAATATGGAGGATAACACAGTCCGTAGAAGGTGATATTTGCATTAATTGTTAGGAGGTGAGTCATATAGAAAGATTTCTTTAAATGAGCTGAATGGGTCTTATAGAGCAATTAGAAATGATCTTAATGACTTGTTCATTGAAGGCTGTATTTCTATTGATGAGTTGAATTATCTTTCTGTTCCCCATCCTAGAATTCCATCTATTTTCAGATTACCGAAGATGCATAAGAGCCTATTATGGATGGCTGGGGATCTGTAACGTCTCCCCTTGCAACATTTTTGGACATTAAGCTTAAACCAGTATTGTCTAATGAAATTAATATGTGTAGGGACTCTTGGGATTTCTTGAGCAGGATTAATAATCTTGAGTTTTCTGAGACAGTTTTGTTCATCACAATTGATGTAAAAGATTTATACACCATTATTCCCCATGATATGGGGCTGGAATGGGTGTGACTTCTTGGCTGATAAAGGTATCCCCCAGCCGACTACCAATCTATATGAGCATTTGATTGCACTGGTTTTGAAAAACAATTTTATTTTATTTTTTTTTATATTGAGTTGTTTCTTTAAGTAGAGGGGGTCACCATGGGTTCACCTTGTGGTGGCCTTTTTGCGACTATGGTAATGTTGCAGTGGGAGAAAGTGTTTATTTAATTCGAGATTTTTTAGCCACTGCAAAACCTATATTCACTTTTAGGATGATATTTTTATTTTTTTTGGGATGGCCCGATTGATTTGGTAACTGACTTTTTGGAATATATTAATGAGTCAACTTCTTTTCTGAAATTTACACATCAGGTAAATCAGACTGAGATCTCATACATAGATGTGAGACAAGTGAAAGATACTGGTTTGCTTTTGTTTATTTCAGAAATGTATTGAAATGAAACTTATTCCAGCAATTTCTTACAATTCACTAGCTTTCATCCCTTCAAACAGAAAAGGGCTGTTGTAAAGGGTCAGTTTGTCAGAGCAGCCCATATGGTCTCGCTCTTTGATGCGTTTCTTGTCGAGTGTGAATTGCTCAAGGGTATGTTTTTGAAGAGAGGGTACCCTCCGGGATTGATTAATGAAGTAATGTTTGAAGTGATTAATAAGAAAGAAAAAGGTTATTTTAAGGCCATTTTATCTACTGACTATGACTCCGTAATGAATGGTACTTTAGTAGGGGATGTGATGGATTCCCAGCTAAGTGATGTTAATCTGGTTTGTAATAGAGTAGGGGGAACATCATCTAATATAGAGCGGGCTAATTTTCAGTCTGCCTTTATTACTACCTACAATGCGGATAGTCGTCATGTGGCTGAGAATTTACGTAAGAATTGGATTATTTTGGCCTCGTGTAATGATATTAGGCAATATATAAGTGATGGGCCAATTATTGTATATAGGAAGGGCCGTTGCCTTAAGAATTTGTTAGAGCTCCCACACCGTGGTCAACAGGTAGGATCTATGATGAAATATGGTTCATGTAATTTCTGTTGCTACATAATGAAAGGGTCTTGGTTTGACATTAATTGGGGTTGTGGTAAAACCTAATAAGAAATGTTCCTGTCAAACTGACAAAGTTGTCTATTGTGCCCTTTGTAGGAAATGTCCGGATGTTATGTTGTCCTATCTCACCTTCATTCTTACTTGGATGGGTTTGGAGCCAATCCTCGGCTCTGACTCGGCCGAATACACAGCTAGAAGTCTCAAACTTGGCTCATGGCAAGGTAGGTATCCCATGATGCAGTGATGCAACTTTCCAGATCTCGTTTGCCGCTTTATGATGTTGGATGTGCTGTTCTTGGCTGTGGCTAAGTTTTTTGTCTTTTACATTTTTCTAGCTTAAACTTTTAGGATTCTTACATTACTCAGTGTTTTGTGTGCTTAGATAGTTAGTTTTAGTGTGTAGCTTAGTTTATCTCCCTTCTGCTGTTGTGTGCTGTTGTTTGGCCGTTGTTTTTTGCACGCCTGCATTTGTATCCCGTAGTTAATTACTGTAGTGGAGCCTTATTAGGATACCTGTAGTGCTGTGTGTTGTTTTTTTGTCTTCACTCTTAGTTACTTAGCTCGTTTAAATTAGAGAGCTAATTACCCATTTTAGTTAGAGAGCTTGTAGTGTTAGTGTTAGTCTGTTCTGTCTTTTGTATCTAGGTCCGTTTAAGTTAGAGGTCTTAGTGCTAGTTTAAATTACTTAATTATATTTTTATTATATTTCTATTATATTTCTTAGATGTGCAGTGTTTGTTAGGTTAGTGTGTGTGTATATATCTAGCAGTGTACTGAGTTTATTTGCTAGTTGTAATCCGTTTTGACCTTCTTTTTTTCCATACATGTCTAAAGACACCAAGGAGAAAGAGCATAAGCCTTCGGGCTTTAAAAAATGTAAGAAATGTACCCAGAAAATGTCAATTACAGATGGACATGTCAGTTGTGTATATTGTCTAGGGGCTATACATCTACAGGAAAATTGCACTTTCTGCCACTCCTTTAGTGCACGTGCATTACAAGAGAGGAGAAACAAATTGATCATTAAGGGGCTCTTAAAACCAACCTTTGAGGAAGCTGTGCAGAGTGCTTCTTCTTCGTCATCCTCTTCTTCTAAGATGGACAAACCATCTAAAAGCCATCTCCTGTCTCTTCAGTACAGTCTGAGCCCCCTTAAAAATTGTCAAAAATTTCTAAGCCATCTACCTCCCCAGCTCCACAGACCTCGGAACCGACAGGTCATCATTATTGATAAGCCTGGTTCTTCAGCTCCAAGGTCTTCGGAGCCGCAAGATACCATGTCTCAGAGCCGGTCTATTGATATTCCACTGGTCTCCCCTACCTTGAGATCTCCCATTTTGGAGTGATCTCATTCACCATCTCTATCCTCCAGGTCCACTAGGAGCCTATCTGATGATGACGTGGAGTGGGTGGTGCACCAACTACTGAAATCGCCGGTGCTAGCTGAATTGTTCTCAGCTCTGGCACATCGGGTCTCGGAGCCTTCCAATACTCTTGCATCCACTGTTGTTCCTCCTCCGAGCCAAGCTGGATCTTCGGAGCTGAGTGCCTGGTACCGCCTACTGTAGAACCGTCGGTTCCGGGACCCCCTTCAGAGATCACAGAACCAATACTTGCTCTGACACCCTCAATGCTGTTGGGGTGTCTGGGAGCCGAGGTTCTCTGGTGGGCCCCGGGGGGGGGGGGATGCACGGACCTGAACTTCGCTTCCGAGCCTACCCCTCTGTGCATCAGCTCGGGTGAGCTCGGCTCCTACATCAGCCTTGGAGCCAGTCTCTCTGGTGCTGGGGGTGTCCTCTGTTTCCTTGGACCCAGAGATATCCTCGGAGCAGGTGGGATCTGCTTTTGAGCTGATGAGGAGTGTGCTGTCCCCCTCTACAGCTCTGCATAGACATTCTGGCATTCGTCCCCCCAAGGCACCGGCTACTGTTTCGGCACCACCCCATCCACAAGACAGCAGAGATTCAGAGCCTCAGGAGCCCCCATTGGGCAAACCCCTCTCTTCCAAGGCCTCCCCAGAATACCCTTCTGAGGAGCCCCCTCGAAAGAGGACATGCAAGTGGAACCATATAGACTTCCCTGATGAGTCCGTCACCTCAGACACTGACCTTGAGGAGTCAGAAGGGTCCCTACAATCATCCTCTGATGATATCTCATTTGCAGATATCCTGGAGATCCTAAAGTGGAGAGGCGGCTGGAAAACCATTACCCCTTCTGATGAGGAGTCGGTGTACCTGAAGGCCTTTGGATCTCAACCTTCAGCCCTCTGAGTGTCTCTGCCTTTTGATGAACTAATGGACTTGGTCAGTCGAAAGGCGTGGGGGTCACCTGACAATATGGAACCAGTCCCTCAGAGGCCAAACAAGTTTTTGTCAGCCCCTACTGGAAAAGATTTTCTCACAAAAGGTGTACCTGTAGATGCTATGGTGGTGCAGCAGCCACCAAGAAGGAACTTTCTGAGACATCCTCATCTGTTCATCTGCCAAAGATTCTCAAACGATGGACAGATACAGGAAGCGTGTCTTTTCATCAGTGACTTTTACACTCCGATCGCTAAACTAGCTCACACATTTTACAAGGCTGCAGAGAGATCTCCTGAAAGAGCTAGGAGGTACTCTACAAGGTTCATTAGCTGCGGGGGTGACAGAGAAAGTCTCCTCTCAGCTATCTACCCTAAATTCTATTGTTAACTCCTCCATGAGACTGATATAATATGTAGCGGATGGAGCGAGTAGGGCAGCGGGTTCAGGAGTTTCCTTGAGGGGACACTCCTGGATGTGCTTGTGTAATTTTGCGGAACCTTTTAAGTTTACCTTTACTAATGCCCCTTGTGATGGTTCCTCACTTTTTGGATCCAAAGTAAAAGACACACTCGCCAGATGCGAGCAGGAAGGGAAAACACTCTCTGCCATTGGAGTACATTTTTCTGTACCTTCAAGACCTTACCCTAAAGGTCAGAAGAGTGGAAAAATGTGGTTCAAAAGATCCCAGGGAGCTTTCCAAGATGCACAAGGTGAGTCCTTCCCCAGGGACAGAGGGGGAGGCAAATATAGTAGATGTCCTAAAGGCAGGGGGGATCTGCAAAACCAGGGTGATTTGTGGACGTCTCTGTCAGCGCTCATGAAAGGTGGCTCGCCTGCTGTACTCTGGAGGCAGTCAGGGGACATTTGTCTTTGTACCCAGATGCCTGGCAAAGTATCACAAAAGATAAGTGGATACAAAGCATAATATCCAGAGGATATTCCATTCCCTTTTGTCACCCTGTCCCACAAATCAGAACAATCCCGGATGTTCCACCCAATCTAAGGGAGCAAGCAACTATAGAAATCCAAAAGTTGCTGGACAAGAGAGTCATCCAAGAAGTCCCCACAGACCAAACAGGATTCAGAACTTACTCAAGATTCTTTTTGGTGCCAAAAAGAACAGGGGACTGGAGACCCATATCGGATCTCAACAAGTTAAACGAATCTGTCAAAAAGTCAAAGTTCCAAATGGTGACACTGCAGTCAATACTTTCCTTCTTAGGGAAAGATGACTGGATGTGCTCAATAGACCTGAGTACTAACACATAAAAATGGACAGAGCATCAAGGAGTCACTTACTCCTCTGGCTGAGAGCCAGTCATTATCAGTCCCGAGCTCTGCCCTTTGGTCTCACTACAGCCCCCAGAGTGTTCACCAAATGCATGGCAGTAGTAACGGCTCACTTGAGACATCTTGGATTCCAGATGTTTCCGTATCTGGACGACTGGCTCCTAACTGCCACCACCAATCATCTACTCCAACAGGCCAGGGATGTGACATTGGAAGTCTGTGCTCAGTTAGGCATAACAGTCAATTTACAAATATCTGCCTTGTTGCCCTGTCAACATACTATCTTCATAGGCACAAACCTAGACACTGTTTCCATGATGCCATGTCTTCCAGCCAACAGAATTTCAGCCCTCAGACAGCAAATACTTCACCTTCTTCCAAAGGACAAGGTAAAGGCAAAGGTAGTTCTGAAACTTCTGGGGACAATGGCTTCAACGATAACACTAGTTCCTCTCTCCAGGATGCATATGAGAATCCTTCAATGGCTCCTGTTCTCCCAATGGTCTCTTCAAGAATTTCCTGTCACACCTGATCAGAATAACAGAGTTATGCAAAAAGGACATATGGTGGTGGATTCAGTCCAACCATGTGACTATTGGGAGACCCTTTATTCCACAACAACCTGTTGCTACAGGGACCACGGACACTTCCCAGATAGGGTGGGGGGCATTATCTGTGAAGGACAGTCCAAGGTATATGGCAAGACCACGAGGCCCACTTGCATATCAGTGTTCTAGAGATGAGAGCAGTACTTCTGGTGTTGCAGGCACTCCACAACTCTCTTCCACTGGGGACGATTGCAGTACAGTCAGACAATATGTCTGTGGTTTGGTACATAAACATACAAGGAGAAACCAGATCATACCCACTTTGTCGCAAGGCTCTGAAAATTTGGCAATGGGCAATTTCTTCTCAACGCATTCTAGTAGCAACATACATCCCAGGGAAATCCAATGTGATAGCCGACAAGCTCAGCAGGGCAATATTAATGCCTCACGAGTGGTCTCTGAACCAGAACATAACGGAAGAGATTTTCCGGAAATGGGGTCAGCCTTGCAGTGATCTTTTTGCCACTCCGATGAATGCCTAGTGCAGCAGCTACTTTGCCCTAATTCCCCTGCCAGGGGAGACACCGAGAGACACACTTGTACACGATTGGCCCTCAGGACTTCTTTATGCCTTTCTCCCTTTTCCCCTCATACCCAAAGTCATCCCGAAAGCAAAATCCTTGGGAAGCAGGCTGATTCTCATTGCCCCATATTGGCCTCAGCAGATTTGATTCCCCTTCCTCTGGCTCATCTAGAGGAGAAACCGTGGGTTCTGGACCCAGTTCCAGACATTCTGACACATATGTCAGGAACTCTTCATCCTTCTCTCCAGACCCTCAACTTGACAGCATGGCTGCTCCACTTCCCAGTTTAGTTGTTGTTGTTGTGACTTTCGGCTTTTCACGGTTAGGGGTCGCCACAGTGGAACTCCGGTCCGCTAATGATTGGCAGTTGATTTTTACGTACCAAGTTGCCAGCCCTGACGCACAACCTTCAACGAAGGTACGCCCATTCACGCATGTCTCCATGCAGAAGATGCTCTAACTGAGAGTCGAACCAGACAGCGTCTTACTGTGAGGTGACTTCAAAACCTTTCTCCAGCAGTCAAACATATATTGATGTCCTCTCATAAAGTTTCTACTAGAAAACTATATACTAGCAAGTGGAAAAGATTTTCACACTGGGTCCAAAATAGACACATTGACCCTTTTTCTGTGCCTATTCAGTCCATTTTAGAATTTCTGCAGAACTCTTTCAGCAAGGCTCGGCTGCAGCAACTATTAGAGTCCAGCTGGCTGCAATTTCGAATTTCCACCTTGGTGACCATTCTCCTAACTTAATGTCACACAGGTTTTGTAGAGCATTTTTAAAAGGCACTCCCTTACTGAGACCTCCTTTTAAGGAACCACTTTCTCCTTGGGATTTAAATTTTGTCCTATCTCAACTGACATTGCCACCGTTTGAGCCTTCTTCATCTTGTGACCTCAAATTTTTTCCTGGAAGACCATTTTTCTAGTAGCTGTAACATCTGCCAGAAGAGTCTCAGAGTTGCAAGCACTGTCAATCAGAACTCCATATCTGATCTTTCATAAGGATAGGGTACCATTACGAACTAATCCAGCCTTTAATACCCAAGGTTTGCTCTCAATCCAATATCAATCAATCCCTTGAGCTCCCGGTGTTTTTCCCCAACCATAGCAGCAAGGCAGAGTATAAACTCCATCAGTTGGACGTCCATAGACGGCTCAGATTCTATTCGCATAGAACTAAAGATTTTGGGAAATCTGATCAATTATTTGTCTCCTCCTCTGAGGCAAAAAAGGGTATACCAGTATCTAAAGTCACTCTTTCAAATTGGCTCTCAAGTTGTATCACCTTTATCTGTACCTCCAATAACAGAAACTTACCATTCAGAGTTAGAGGCCACTCAACCAGAGCATTAGCTACTTCCTCTGCTTTTCAGGCCAGAATGTCTATGGACAGTATTTATGCTGCAGTTACGTGGGCCAGTCCTCATACGTTTATCACTCATTACAAAGTGGACTGGGACAGAGCCACCTTTGGTTCCACTGTGCTCAAAGGTGCACTGTCGTGAGCCACCCGGGAAAAAGATGCTAGGGACGCTGTCCCATCCAAGTAAGAATGAAGGCAAGATAGGACAACATAACATAAAGAAGTTATGCACTCACCATAACGTTCCATGTTTGTTGTCCATCTCACCATTCATTCTTACGTCCCCTCCCTCCTTCCCCCATCCAAGGACTCCTAGAGGACCTGGTGTTGATCTTTCCACATTACATGAGCTCCTTCACTCTGTTTCTCCTTGACATGGGGTCATACATATATATATATATATATATATATATATATATGTGTGTGTGTGTATATATTACTCATTAGTATGTTAGCAGCAACCAAGATTTGGAGAGTTGCACCACTGCATCATGGAATACCTACCTTGCCATGAGCCAAGGTTGAGACTTCCAGCTGTGTATTCTACCGAGTCGGAGATGAGGATTGGCTCTGAACCCATCCAAGTAAGAATGAATGGTGAGATGGACAACAAATATGGAACGTTATGGTGAGTACATAACTTTATTTTTATATTGGAAAGACCGAGAGAAAGTTAAAAGCTCGAATATATGAGCATGTGAGGGACATTAGACTTAAAAATGACACTAATGCCTTAGCAAAACATTGCAGTAGTTTTTTGGGTCATTCTTTTGTTTGTGATTGTTGAATCATTATTGATTGATCCAAGGGGTGGAAATACATGAAGCTTTATGCCAATTAAAAACTAATGCCATGCAGTGGGCTGGAATTAATGATCACTTGCCCCTTGAATGTTTTTTTTTAAACTAAAGGCACTGGAAAGATAAATATTTTAAAAAGTAGCAAATGTGATACAATATCAAATTATTCCATTTCTTAAACATTTTTGTAACAATTTTTGTAATAATTATTGTATTTATTAATGTCTAATTTTTTAAATTATTTTGTTTTGATGTACTTTTTCTGGGGTAAGTTATCCCTATTGGTTGATTGTTGTAAGGTGGTGCTATTTAAGTGCAGGCATCCTGGCTGTTATTTTATCTTGATAAAGTCTCTGAATGGTCAGAGACAAAAGCGCTTGTTGAAATTGTTGGATTTTATAAGTACAATTGTTTTTATTTATTAAAGTACGTTTCTCATTTGTTTTGTGTGTTTCCTGCTCCCAGGGGCTTATTTTACGTTTATATATTTGCATTAATATTTTACTGCAGAAAATTTGTGTTACTATACATTCTTTTGGCCTCGAGCTAAATGCCAAAAAGTGCATTGTTATCCCCTTTGGTAAAAATATGGTACCCATGGATGACCAAATAGGGGGAAGTTCACTTAACACAGAAAATGTGATGAGACTTTTGGACCCAAGTGGATAGTAGCCTCTCCTTCGATAACCACATTGCCACAGTGGTCAGAAAATCTTTCTACGTGGCCCACCTAATCAGAAAAGGGTTCGCATTTAGAAATAAGGAAGTCATCATCCTCCTCTACTCATCACTTATCAGACCCTTCATTGAATACAATGCCCTGTTTGGGATGTACCTCACAAGACACCTACAACTGGAGAGGCCCCAAAAGTACCTCACCAAGAGGATTGCTGGCATCAAACAGTTGCCGTATGCCGACCGACTCAAGAAACTCCAATTCTACTTGGTCGCATACTGCTTACTCCGAGGAGACCTCTGTCTAACATACAAAGCTGTGTCAAACCCGGAATTAATGGACATGCTCCACTTAAAGAAATCCCAATCACCCCGAGCTACACGCTCTAGGGACCTAAATCTCACCACAACAATAAATAGGACATGCTGGAGGGATAGATTCTTGTCCCAGAGACTTCCTATGCTCTGGAACAAAATTCCCATCTACATCAAGCAGAGCTCATTTTATTTTATTTTATTTAACATTTGTTGACCGGGAAAGTCCGACTAGGTTCCACAGATCCTGTTTTCAGCGGAGGCCCGGGGAGAAATGCTCCAGAAGCATGTCTTTAGAATGTGGGAGGAAACCGGAGTACCCGGAGGAAACCCATGCAAATGCAGGGAGAACATGCAAACTCCACACAGAAGGCACCCCAGCCAAGAATCGAACCGGAGAACCTCTTGCTGTGAGGCGACAGCATTAACCGCTGCACCACTGCACCGCCTCATCATTAGCAGTCTTCAAGAAAAACCTTGATAAGTGGATGGGTGATAGGAAATTCACCCCTGGGATTATGTCTGGGGCTGTGCTCGATAGAGGGGCAGGAATTTAACAATACTTTGGTGGCAAAAGTCAATGCACTGTTCGCTAGGCTTGCTTTGGCCTTCCGCCCAATAGCCTAGTATCTACCTATGAACCTACGTTAATAGTACCAGTCATACCTTACCACTGTCCCTGATTTACCTCAAATTTCAGCTCTGTCCCTCTTACAACTGATGACTTTTGGAGAAACAATTGTGAATTGCATTTCGTAAATACTGTCAATTAGAGTTATAGAGTTTTTTTTTTACTTCAGAAAATATATATTAATTCACATTCTCTTATTCTGTCAATGTCTGAAGTTAATAGTACTATTTTTTTTAAAGTGCCACTGTTATTTTTGGATTCTTGTGAAATTTGTCCCTGACTGATTGAGAGCTGTGGTGGTACAAGTATTGTAAAGTGTCCATAATTTGGTGCATTTCCCCTAATTATTTTTGCTTTACCCTAAATTCTGTTATATTGTGGTACAAAGGAGTAAAATCTATTTTCATGGTATTATTTCTAACCAGTAGTTTATTATAAAACAATTAACTGCGTTTGCCGCAAGCCTTGTTTGTCGAAGAAGAAAAATGTAAACGTGCCTCCTTTTGCATTTAGTCCCTCCCGAGATATATGGCAATTATAAGCTCTTGAGGGGGGGAACTAAATCGTATTTGGTTTGTCTCTGGTGTTCGCCTCGCCGGCTTGGGGTGTCCTTCTACTACTGCTAACTGCTTACGTAGCAGCAGAAGCGCGCACCGCCCAGTTCCTCTGCCTTCCCCTTCATTAGTCAGCTTTCACGTAGGGGGAGCCCCCTTCTATGGAGTAGGTGCAGAATCGGGGTACCAACGTGGAAACCCACAGCAAATTGGACTAAAAGTGACGGTCTCCTACATTGTCATTAATGTAGACAGGAGCGATTCTACGCTACTGTGCTTTGAACGTCCTCATCACTTTGCTTGTGTTGAGCTAAGGATTCTGTTCTTGCTTTTATTAGCTGTAAGTGGGAGCAGGTGGTGAGTTGTGACTGCCTGCTTTACTAAGGTGTTAACTGTCTGTTGTGGTTGTTATTTGCCCCCGTTTTCTTTAACAACGGGGCTCCACTGGAGAGCAAACTGCGATTTCTTCTTGTCCCCCGAAGTACCGCAGTGGTGCTGCAGAGTCCTCTTCGAGGAAGGAGAGCCTTAGGAGTGTTGCTTGCTGCATATTCCATTCCGCAATCTATCCATCCTTGAAGATTCACCGAGTGCCTACCTCCTGAAGAAGCAGGTGAGACGATCTGCATTACTGTAATGTGTGTTAGGAGACAGTCGCTACTTTCAGTACAAACAATGTAGTATGATACTATCAGGAGAGCAGGTTGTGTGTTCATAGTATGGATGACGTCTTCCTGTGTAAATATGATGTATTAGGATACTATTTAAAAATGCAGGGTTAAAATTTATTACAGGTTGATGGGGGCGTTGTACATGAACGCCGGAAACGTGGTCGTTTTAGTTAGCTGTGCATTGATTTGCATGATTGCTGCAGCTGCCAGTGGTGGTTTTAGTGACCTTTTAACGTGTCTCGTTCGTTCTTATAACTGTGGTATGCCATACCTTTCAACCGATATAATGTCAGTATTGCCCTCACAGCCTTATGGTGCAGAGTGTTTTAATCAGTATGACCGAAAAAAAAATACTGCACTTGTTTGTTAATTACAATTTAATATAGGGAGAGGGGGCTTTATGTTTAGTAGTCAAGGTCATGCCTTCTGAAACGAAGTGCTTTTTAACAATCTCAGTGCCATATTTCTCTGTCTTAATGTATTGGTGAAAGCAAGGAGTGTGTGTGTAGTCCTGATGGTTGACACCCCCCCCCAAATGGTTAGTGCTTATGAGTTTTTACATGACTGAAAACTATGCATTGTTCTTTTTAAGATCGTTATGAGTGACTTAATATACTGTGCAAAGAGATGAAATGTTTCTGGCCATTATTTCTCCTAGGAAGCTGCATAGCAACTAACTCCCCTCTCCCATAGTCTTCTCAAGTTAGTTCAAAGCTAGTTGACTTATGCACTTCCATGAATAGGTTTATTTCTTTAAGGAAAACTAGAACACGTGTGCTATGAATTTTTGCTGGTTTTATGTAATTTATTTAAAAAAAATCCCATTTTTTTGAATTGTGAACTGCAACATTATAACTTTCTAAAAGGACAAAAAAATGGGCGTAGCATTTCTTGCATAAAACCAAAACAAACTTTGTACAGTATTTGCAGTCAAATGTTTTAAACACATATTTAAGCTGTGTCAAATATCTGAAGTAATAAATATCTTTTTGTAACTGCCCTTGCAGACTGCGGGTAATTTTGAGCAGTAAATAAAGGGTGCATGCACCCAGGCTTATACCATTTATACTCAGCGGAGCATCTCTCAAACTGAGTGTTGTGAGTTGCAGTCTGCAGCTCATTGTGGATCTGCACTAAAATTTGTTACAGACATGATTAGTAACATAAAGGGAAATGTGGTTATCTGGTTATAGGGAGTATAGGTTAAAATGGTGCTTTGTTTAGTATAGTGCACAGCTTTTTGAAGTTAGGTGTTCAGAATAGATGTTATCTCAATTCATAAAGTAGCAAGTCGAATGACACATGGAGGCAAGTCTCTCATTGTTTCAGTCTGAGAAGTTTGCTGACTTTAACGTGCAATGATGGGAAAAGAATATGGATTTTTGGTGGACACTGATGAGGTTAATTTTAGTTGTTGAAAAGTGCCTTTTGAACAATAAAGCAACATAGTGAATGACTGTTTGAAAATTCCTTCCAGTGTGAAGCTGTCTGCAAACTTAAAGGTGTTTTTTTCCCCTTGAATTAGTTGTTTGGGATTACATTCAGACTGCAGTGTTTTCAACCTTCTCCAGATTGCCAGCTAACTAGGAATTCATGAATTTACGAAATGTGTGGGTAAAATGATTAATTTGTATGTGTCACTTCACAGGTGGCAGTGTTTAGTGAAGCACAGTGTCAGTCTGCTACAGTTCTGCAGTAACGTGATCAGAGTGCGTTTAATGAAGAAAATGGAACACTGCGTATTTACGTATAGATGCTCTTATGCAGAAACAGCAGAGAGATGACTGCTGCATTTTTAGCTGTCTGATTTATTTATTTATTTTATTTGTTTATTTATTTATTGACATTTGTTAAGCGGGAAAGTCCACTGGGTTAGAAACCCATTTTCAGCCGAGGCCCGGGCAGAAAAGCTCCACAAATATGACATAAAAGTGAACAAACAGAGCAAATTTTAACAAAAACACATTAAATGGGTTAATTAATACAACAGCATAAAACTGGAAGGCTGCTACAAACCTAAAAATATAAAGCGCGCATAATAAAAGATAAAACACAATAATATATAAGCTCTATGTGGTACATTATCTTAGTATTTGTTTGTGGTACTTGTCTTGCTATTTATCTCTGTATGTTTGCTTAAACAAAACATATAACTTGACTATCCTTGTATTTCTTTCTTTTATATAATAGCTTTATTGCAGGCTTTGTTTATTTAGCACGCTCACTGTTCAGATCTATTTATTTGCAGGCCTCTTTGGTGGTTGAGGACATTTTGCATTGCATCCTCCGTGTGACCGATGGTGGATAATGTAGCAAGCCTGGTAGTAATATGCCTTTTAGAATGTATCCCTCATTCCAAGACATGTCTGCTTTATTCATCTTTTTCTGTTAACACTTCCCACACTGTTAGTTTCTATTCTGTTCCTTCCATTTGAAATTGGTGAAACTGAAAGCTGTACTCGTATCACACAGCAGTTTCCCCTTGGCCTTTGCTTTTGTCAAGAGCATTCTGTAGAAGTGAATTATGTTGTTTGAGGCTGTCTGTTCTTGCATTGTATAGCCCAGCCCAGCATCAGAACTGTTTGCTCTTCTTCCTTTTTTTTTTTTTTTTTTTTTTACACCAGAAAAGTCTGAGTGGGTAAAAGGGTCGAAGCCCCTTTTCAGCAGAGGTGCAGGGATAAAAAATGTAAAACTAAATTTTAACAATATATACACAGTTAATAATGTTAGGTTCACAAAAGTCTAGGTTTTTGAAGAAAAGTTCAAATGAGAATTTTAGTAGCATAGTTCCAACTACAAAAACTGTAAGTTCACAAAGATACAAGTATGATCTAGTGCAATAAAATAAAGATCAGAAATGTCAGAGTAAAAATGAAAACTTAGCCAAGAGAGCGGAATCAGTGGTGTACAGAACCATAAGGTTTGAAATGAAAGCAAAATATCCTAGCACCCAGAAGTAATGGATATATATTTTTAGAACATGGTGTATAAAGTAATATGTACTCGTGCAACATATGCGTTACTGTCAGTGTCTAATTACAGCACTACACTAGGGAGATCGCAGATTGCAATATAAAGACCTGGAAATAGAAGAATAACAGTACTGAGTAGCGAGGGACTAGTTTGAGACAAATGTGTAAGAGAGAGAGAGTTGTAGTATAGTAGGGAAAGAGAAAGTGGTAATCTAGTGATGATGAACCTATGACACGCGTGTCAAAGATGACGTGCCATGACATTGTGGGTGACGCACCAACATTCACCAACACCCGAGTTATCAAAGAAACTGAATGAACGAAAATACAAGAAATATGTGCTCCTACACTTGTCTATTAAAATTCGGCAACAAAAAGTCATTAATTGATAAAGCAAATGCAATGTGTTCATATTTTTTCAGTTCAGTTTAAAATTACTGTTAAAAGTAGAATAATTTTTGGTGCACTATTTTAAGCCCAGTTATCAATGTACATATTGTTTTCCCTGTTGTAAGTTATTGATTTTACTTTTATAATACATAGCAGCACACATGATTGGACTGGATTTTTTAAAATTATGTAAAGAATTGTTTCTCTCTTGTTTGGGGGGGGGGGTGACACACCAGCAAAGTCACAGTAGGCATTTTCCAAATTTTTGTCACAAAGAGCCTAAAAGGTTCGCCATCACTGTGGTAATCCATTCTGAGACATGTTGGGATTCAGATACCAATGAACAGTTGGTATAGGTTTACAAGACTGCCCGGTTGCAAGAGAATATTGACAGAGACATAATGACTTCAAGTGGAGTTGAAGTTGAGATTTATTTTTTTGAGAGTTGCCAGGTTGTATTCCATAGCTTTTTCACCTAAAGCAGAGGGTGTCTCTGGCTATTTTATAAGATACTGTAGTAGTAGGAGTTTGTTCTTTGAGTGTAAATTTATATAAACATCTATAAGTATGATGTATCGTATATAAGATTACTTTTTTTGCTTCTTAGAAGTCTTTTCAGTCTAACAAATTGTTTGGAAGTCAAGCGAAGAACTTGAGCAAAGGCAGGGCATTTGCTACCCTTCTCAAGTAGTTAAATTCCACAGTAGGCATCCTATAGTGATTTGCTTTGTATTGTATTTATTTATCTGTAATTAAATAAATACGCTGAAATAAGTTATTTCTTGCAGAAGAAACTAGGAGCAGAAAAATGTTAAATGACTTGCTACGAATCTTAAAACTTGCAGGTTGAAACTGATAAAATTCAGATTCACCTGAGCTAGACAACAACTGAGCACGCTAGCCCTTATGCTGTATATCCCGTGTGTTGTCTTATCCTGGTAAATTTGTTTTTAGTTGAATTGCAGACAACATAAATAAAAACAGATGAGAAAGATTTGGGAAACTTTGTTTACTTCTGAGACTGAGAGAGGACCGTAGCTCACTGCAAATGCTTACTTTCAAAAATCACTTTTAATAGAAAAAAAAAACGAACCCCTGAGGGTTAAAACTATTTTACACACAGGTTAAGCGCGTTCACCTGCTAACTGCAGACTTCATCAGAACTGATAAAGTCTGCAGTTAGCAGATGAAAGTGCTTAATCTGTGTGTAAAATAGTTTTAACCCTCAGGGGTTCGTTTTTTTATTTGTTTTCTATTAAAAGTGATTTTTGAAAGTAAGCATTTGCAGTGACCTGCGGTCCTTCTCAGCGTACATTTGGTATATATTTTTAGTTATTTGGTCGCATATACGCTTACAACTTGGTATTTACTTCTGAGACTCTCATCATATTGGCTTGATAGATGGTGCAGATTCAACTTGTGAAGCAAATGTGCTTAAGCCAGAAGAAAATGTATTACTACCCTATACTTAACCTGAGGTACCACTATACAAAAACTTTCTGTATTTTGTTGACACTGTACTACATGATCTAGTAACATTTGTTAGCCAAGTTTAGATGATGTAAATATCTAAACCATAATTTACTGTTGCATTTCTGAGCTGGGTTCTGTTTTTATGGCTTCTCTGTTCCCTGCACCCCTTACGTAATATCATTTTACAAGTTGCTGAAACTTGGGGAAAAGGGAAATTTGTGCACATTCAGAAAATCAGAATTCACTTTTGCACTCAGAGCTGTTGTCACTGGTGGCATTCACAATGAATGTATATTACCGCTGAGCTATTTAGAGCGGGAATAATTATTTGCTTACCTTGTTAGTTAACATTTATTAACTGGGTTGGTGTACTGGTCCAAGGACCCTGTATAGGCACGGTGCAAGCATTTATGGCAATTCTTTACAATGTGCATACATTTCTGCACAGATACGTTGGTAGAAGTACAGTTAAAATAGCCAACAGCAGTAGTGGTTACATTTCCTAGCATACATTTAGTAGTGCAAGACAGATTACAGTTCGGAAAAATGCATTACAACAACATTGGGTAAAAATTAGTAGCCAAATAGAATTGTATAAATTGGTGTCTTGGAAATTGTAAAAAAATAAGTACACAATGTGTTGGTTACTGCATATCGCATCAAGAGTAAGTGAACTTTAGACCAATTGTATGACCAAGGTATTAAAAAAAATGCTCAAGCCTCTCCTGCAGTATCAATTCACTTGCATTCATCATCTATCTGGTGCTCTTTTAGCATTTTGCAGAATGCTGTGGGATTGTCTTTCAGTTTTTTTGGGCACTTTCCACAAGTAGCTGAGACAGCTTTCAGCCAGTGATAAAGTAAAAAGGGCCTTTAGAGCATTGTACTGGATGAATTTCTGAGTGAGTAAATGCTACTCATTATTGGAGTGCTGCCTTAGTGGAGGACAACATCCATCATGAATTAGTTTAAAGGTTAAAATATTTAATGGGAAATTTATCTATTGCTGTTATTAGTAATTTGCGGTGGTGTTTGTGCAGTGGTTTATATTTGTGCCTAGGTTTATAAATAACAACAATAAACAAGCTCCAAGACATTACCTAAAAATCTTTCTCCTCTATAAAAATCTGGCTCAAAGAATCAAATCTCCTTCTCAACCCCAAGAAAACTAAGTTAATGATTTTTACCTCAATAAGTTGCCAAACTCAATCTTTTACAATAAAGTCAACAAATGCTGCCATTGAAACAGAAACTCGTGGTAAACTTCTAGATATTATAGATGACCACCTCAAATATGACCAATATATACTGCACACCATTAAATCTACACACCAGATACTAGGCTGACTTTATTGGATCAATGGATTCCTCACAAATAATGCAAGAAAAAGTCTAGCCACCACCTTCTTATTGCCAACTCTCTCATACACTGCTGCTATCTTAACTTCGATAATACTCAAAGAAAGAAGTGTGCGTCAGTAAAATAGCTAAATGTTCCACCAGTCTCCCTCATAGGATCCACCATTGTCATAATTCACAAAACAATGCTCAGCACTACAAAGCTTATTACTGCCCAGCAATGGACTACTACTCACAAATAAGTCAAATAATGTTGCAGGAGACTCCATCTACTCCCTATATGTTGCTAAACTCTGGAATAGTATCTCCACCCAAATAAAACTCTTTGACAAACTCTGTAGTTATTAAACAACTGCTCAAATATGTTAACCAATCCTGGTCCTGCACATGCTCCTCACCAGGTGAAGACTTCCTGCTTACTGTACAATGCTCTGCGAATACTCTCCTTAAACAGAATATTCTCAACCTCTCACTTGAATGACATAACAATTTTTATACATAACAGCTGCCTGTACAATCCAGTAAGTTGCACATGTGCTTTCTCTTTAGTAATTTCTACCGCTGTAAAATCTTAGAATGTATAAATGTAACTACTGTTTGTGTAGAAGTGTAAATAGGAATGTAACTACTCTGTGTTTGACAGGAACTTGGTATACTGCAATATAAGCAAATGGAGCTTTTCTCCCCGGGCTTCCGCTGAAAATGGGTATTACCCAGTCAGACTTTGCTGGTAAAGAAAGACAAATAAAATAAATTCAAATATTTTATTTTCTGTTTTTGCAAAATGTAGAAATTTGCATTGATAGGTGTGAAGTGATTGACAAACTGTATCCTAATCTAAAGATTACTACATTAATTGCAATAGCATGTCTGTTTTCCTTAGTGAGGAGGTGTAAGACAGAAATAGTTTAGTGTTTTTGTGATTATGTAACAATAGATAGAAGTAATATAAAATTATTATCAATTAATATGCCTGCGTATTTCTGTTATGTTGCAACAAGCAGCTTTTGACAGTAAAGCGCACTCCGTTTTAGTTGATCAACGTTTGTGAGTCTTTCATGCGCGACTCTTGTCATTGTTGTTTTTTTGTGTATTCAGAGAGAAGTGTTTTGCAGCTAATTGTAAAAGTGTTAGATTGTTCTTCAGTGATGTGCTGACTACTAGTTTGTATGATTAACAATTTCACCTGTGTGTAGTAAGCAGTATTAACTCCTAGAGTAGGTTATTTCTGAATAAAGAAAATTGTGCGGATCCTAATACGGACTCTTGTAGTATGCCTGATTTCTGTAAGCAGAAAAACAAGAAAAGTTATTTTGTAAAGATAACCTGAAAACCAAGAGCAGACTTAAGATGAGCAGTCACAGTATTGCAGTTTTTGCAGAAAATTATTCTGACTGACTTGTCTCAAAGGCTCTTTTCCAGGCAAGGTTTTAAGATGACCTTTCCCATGTAACTAAATATCTTGGTCTTGTAATAGCTGGCAGTTATTGCACTAAACCTGGTCTGATGCTATGCTGTTTGTCATTTAGGAGATCATAGTTTTATATGTATTGCATGATTTGTCAGTAAACCATTTTTTCTAGTATTAGATTATGTAATATCCCATCTCACGTTTAGGCAAGTATTAATAATTGCAGACTTTGTAGTTGTAGCTTCCTTGTCTGTGGCTACCTTTTTTTTTTTTTTTGGTAAGCCATTCCTCTCTCACTAGTTTGCTAATTACAGGTATAAAGACAGGAAGTCACTGACGGACCTTTTTTTCAAATCCACAACTGTAGGTTTTAGTTTGTAAATAATGAATCATTTAGGTAATTGTAAGCAATTTATTTATTTATTGGCATTTGTTTACCGGGATAGTCCACTGGGCCTTGAAGAGCCCATTTTCAGTGGAGGCCTGGGAGAAAAGCTCCACAAAAAAACAATAACAGTATGTAATTCACACAGCGTGGGCATTTTACAGATGTTTCCCAAGTAGTTTTAGCATAGAAATATAAGTAAAGGCAAAGCAATAACAGCAAATTCAAATGTAAAAAAAAAAAAAAAAAGATTTCCAAGTACTATTTACGTAGAAGTATACGTAAATGCAAAGCAATAACCACTAATTCTAATCTAAATATAGGAGAATATAACATTTGAAAGCGAGCTGATTATACAGAAATTGCAAGAGACCGTGTAAGGCAGACTTGGGGAATTAGTAGAGGCAGGTAGTGGAGTAGAGAGTATAATTATCTTGAGATTAAAAGTAAATGCAAAAATAGTGATACCAAAAGATAAGATAGTCAGAGGGGCAAACTGGCAATCGTAGTTAACTTATCGGCAGAAAAGTAACTGTTAGTTGCCTTAGGAGATTTGCAATATATATGAAAAGTGATGGTAACTATGTTCTGAAAGGAGGAGGTTTAGTACAATTACTGATCCAGTTAGTGGAGAGGTGTTTGTGTAGAGCTGCTTTGAACAAAGTGAGATTCTGAGTGGAGCAAATTGCTAATGGAAAGGTAGTCTGTCTTTTGGCCACCACCCAGGAGTAAAGTAGTTGTCCAGCAGGTAGGTTGGGCTTACAGGTTTGCAGAATGTTTGTTTTTTTCTGATCTCCGTGATCTGCTAGGAATATAGTGAGTAAATAGGGACTTTAGGGCAGGAGAGTCTAGGGGTTTCAAAATTGTTTTGAGAGTGGTAGTTAATTGAAGATAGATGAGATAGTGGGGGAGTTCAAGGCAGTTTAATGACTATAGAGATTTGCAGTGGTGGGTAGAAAATTGGGCATTTGTTGCAAACTTTGCACTTTTATTGTAACATGCTTCTATTTTTATTTTTAGTGAAGACTGGGTGTTGGTTAGCAAAGGGGGCGATGGAGACAAGGGAAGGGAGTAGATTAGTAGTAGCTAGTGCTTGTATAGTGAGGGGGGGGGGATGTTAGTGCCTGTATGGAATGTCTAGTTTTGGGTGTGTCTTGCTGATGTGTTTAATTTTAGGCTTTCAATTACTCTTAGTAGCTTAGTGTGGTTTACTACTTTGATTTTTCTGTTGGACTGTATGGTAAGTTAGGTTTTGTTTATGGGGGTATTTTTCTTGGGGGGTAAATGCAAGCTTGGTTTTAAGATTTAGTGATGGTTATTGCAAAGCCATGTTTCAATTGATGAAAATGCTGATTTGAGTTATTTGTTGTAGTTGAGGTATTGTGTCAGCTGAACATATTGTAGAGTTGTCTGCATATTGTACAACAGATCTCTGACTGAATGATGAGTGGAGGGTATTGCTAAAAACATTGAAAAGGAGTGGTCGTAATACAGAGCCTGGGGGACTCCAGTCGAGTTGGGGAGGTATAGGGGAAATTGAGTTTTGCCATTTAACTGCCTGTTCTCTGCCAGACAAATACCTTGCGATCCAGTTTAGGGAGGGAGTAGATAGACCTGTGTTTGAGAGCTGGGATAGGAGGAGTGAGTGGCAGATAGTATCAAAGGCTTCTTTTGATAAGTCCAGGAGTAGCGAGAATAACATTTTTCCAGAGTCAACAGACTTGGTTGACTGAATCCATGAAGGATATTAAGGCTGTCGAAGTACTATGACCTAGTCTGAATCCATGTTGTGATGGAGGCAGGAAATGGTTGCTAAGCAGGAAGTGTAGTGCTACAGCGCAATTGTGATTTGTCTTTGTCCACAAAGATACAGCATTAATCTTCTGGACTAAAGTGCCCTCTCTTTTTTGTTATTTTTAAATATGATGTGACATGGAGTGGTGTAGACAATGCTGTCATTTTAGCTTGTGCTCCAGCTCACAACAGTTCTGTTTTAGAGCCCGTGAAGGTGGAAACGTTGCTGTCCACCAATAATTTATCCCTGCAATTTGTGTCGCATCCTCACCCTACATAAGAACAGCAGTTCACATGATTGTCTCCTTCACAATTTTCAAAACAGTTGGACTTGATAAACCTGGATTTGTTTAATTTTTCTTTGCACTTGCCAAGAGATGCTGTAGTATCTTACTAAGAATGTTTAGTAGGTTGTGTGAAATGCTGCTGTGGGTAAAGGTCTTCTGGAATGAAGAGGAAATGCCCCCATCTGCCATGACCTCAGGGATGGCTGGGAAAGCTTTTCCCAATTACTTATATTTTGTTGATTCCATCTCTCAAAGTTCTACTTGCTTTGGTCTCTGTGCCTGAAGAGTTGGCAGTGGATACGTATGTTTTTGTATGTATAGATAATAAAATGTGTGCGTGTGGTTCACTATCAAAAAGACTAATGGAGATGCTCTGCAGATGGAAAATCGAATGATGGATGTTCGATTTTCCGTGTTGCTGAACATGCCATGTTCGAAACTTCAGATCAGCGAATGCTACTGTGCATTCCCTGATATGAACTCGAAGTGGTACATTGTGGTTTGGGACATGCATCCCTTTTCTCACTGTAGTGTGATCTGAGTTGGAATATATGTTAGCATGCCGTGTGTTGGGGGCAGCCCCTGCGGGGGGGGGTGTGCAGGGAGGCTTGCCCCCCTGCAAAAACGTGATGCGAGGTGTAGGAATTTCACTTATCTGAGCTCCTATATGGACATCATGTGCTCTGTTTGGTGAAAATGTTGAATATGCTGAATTCATCCAGCAGATTCGACTTTGTGACCTGAAGTTTATTTTTTAGTTTCACTCTTTCCTTCGATGTTACGAACAGGAATTTATTTTTTAACGGTGACATTTTGATAGTAAACTATAAATGTATATAATAATTATTAGATGTAGATATGCATGTATATACACACACACACACACACACACACATCTTATGATTGTACTTCTAGACATTGAAGTATGCAAATCTCAAACGGCTAACAATCAATCCCAAAAGATCAAAAGCCAAAACAGTGAGAAAACAAAAGGCTTATATTTTTTGCAGGGGGATAAGCCCTCTTGCACCCCCCACACTCCCTGCTAATTCTGTATACAAACTCCAAGATCACTCTACAGTGAGGAAAGGGCAATTGCCCCAATCCCACATTATGCCCAGTCTTGCAGGAGCTACAAAGTTAATTTCTGTCACTCAACACATTTTAGAATATGAACATTTGATTGTGTGTGTGAGACAAGTGTAAGGCACCTTTAAAATGTACTGCTGTGTGCAACTGTCTGATCCAGGATCATGGGAGATAAAAGGTAACTTGGCCAGTACACCATTTCCACCTTACCAATACCCAGCCTTTGGTCTTTCCTACCTTTTCAAGAAGGGACAGCCCTGCTGTACCAGGGGTGAATTTATGATTACCAAGCAGTGTGTGACCTTGCTTGGTTTGATGAGAGTTTGTTCCAGGGAAGGTGTAGCACTTGATGAATTTATCCCTGTTTTCCTTTTTATTTCCTGGTGTAGATTTAGATCTCTGGCCCCAGAGTGTTAGTGTGAATGTGAGAGTGTTCAATCTCGCCGTTTGTTCTTACACATGGGTTCGGAGCCGATCCTCGGCTCCGAGTCGGCCGCTTGGCAAAGCTCTGCATCGAGAAGAAGCTCGAGACCAACCTGTCTCCCACAATTCCCTCTGCCTTTACCCCAGATCTAGTTTGCCGCTGCAACGTTCGCATCAATATTGATGAGCTCAGACCACCTGGCAGATAAGATTGCATTTTTTGTCTAAGATTTCTTGGATAGTTCTTCTAGTTTCACTTTTAAGTCTTTAGTGTGTGTTGTGTGTGTAGTGAGTCGAGGGTTTCTTATCCTTACGTATATATTTTTTTAATATATATAGTTAGTTCCCTCGGGGCCTACCCCACCCACTAACTTCGAATTTATATTGATTATGTCTGAGAAAGTGAAGTCAGGCTTCAAACTGTGCCAATGTGGACAGAAAATGTCTGTCACAGATGACCATAGCTCCTGCGTCTACTGTCTTGGCCCTCTCCACCTGCAAGAAGACTGTTCCATTTGTCATTCTTTCAGTGGAAGGGTCATGACAGATAGGCGCAGGAAGCTCATGGACAGAGGCCTTTTGAAGCCTGCATTTCAAGAGGCTCTTGATAAATCGGACCAGGCATCTAAATCCTCAAAGGAATCGAAGACGTCGGAGCCCATGTCATCGGCTCCGAGCTCTTCATTTAAAGTTCGTTCACGGGTTCCACAGACCTCGGGGCCGAGTGTCGAACTTCTGTCTGTCACCGAGCCTCGAGTCTTGGAACCGGTGACGGAGCTTCCACCTCCTGTGCTCTTGAGGTCGGCTCCGTCTTAGATTCCTTCGACGCGTTCTTCTAGGCCCCTCTGTGACTCCGACGTAGACCGTGTGGTGCAGAAGTTAATGGAGAATACGGCCTTGTCCAAACTCATCTCAGTCTCTTCCCAGTTGGTGTCGAGACTCGAAGGCCTTCCCTTATCTCCATCTGTTCCTCCTCCGAGGCCTATTCAGCCTTCGGAGCCGGGAGAGGCTGATCTGATGATCGTGGAGCCCTCGGTGCTGGAGCCGTCTTTCTCTCGGTCGGCACCGTTCACCTCTAATCCGACGGATCCATTACCGGAATCGCGGAGCAGACGATCTATCCTTGGTTCGGGGACCGAGAGTCGAACCGATGTTTCGGTTCCAACTCTCCCTCTCGGTGCCTCGGCACGGATCGACTCGGCTCCGTCCTCGAGGTCGATGCCCTCGGTCCCCGTCTCAGGGATCCCTCCGCCTTCTTTGGAACCAAGGGATTCTTCGACTCGGGACCCGGGGGCCTTCGACCTGATGAGGAAGGTGTTGTCGACTCAGACAACCACTTCAGCAGAGATGGCTTCTCCTTCCCATAAAGGCCCGTTATCCTCCTCTGCACCCACGGCTACTTCAAAGCGTCGAGCACCGGTGTCTCAGCCACTCCCAGAGGGAGCCCCTTCTTCCTCGGAGGCTTCATTGGATGCCCCTCCCGAGGAAGTTCCGAGGAAAAGATTGTGTAAGAGGAGACACTTAGATTCTCCACAAGAATCCTTAACATCAGACACTGACTTGGATGAGTCAGAAGGGTCCCCTAAATCACCCTCAGAGGATATCTCCTTTTCTGACATCCTGGAGATCCTGAAGCAGAGAGGTGATTGGCAGGCCCTACCCCCTTCTGAGGATGAGTCAGTCTTGCTGAAGGCATTCGGTGCTCGCCCTTCTTCCTCCTGGGTCACTCTGCCCTTCGATGAGTTAATGGAATTGATTGCTCGAAGGGCGTGGGAGACACCTGACACAGTGGAGCCAGTCCCTAGAAAGCCTAATAAATATATTACGGCCCCTCAAGACAAGGCATATCTCACAAAAGGAGTTCCAGTGGACGCTATGGTGGTGGCAGCTGCCACTAAGAAGGAGATGTCTGAATCTTCCTCATCTGTCCATCCGCCTAACAGAGATTCTAGGACTATGGACAGGTATGGGAAGTGCATTTTTAGTTCAGCGGCTTTCTCCATGCGATCGCTGAACTATTTGACGCATTTCACACGTTTACAGAGGGATCTAATCAAAGAGTTGGGAGATACCCTCCAGGGTACTACAGATGCTGCTGTCGCGGAAAAAGTTACAGCACAACTCAATACCCTTACATCAATTGTGAACTTGTCCATGAGGCTCATTTCATATGCAGCCGAAGGGTCGAGTAGGGCTGCGGCTTCAGCGATTGCCCTTCGTAGGCAATCCTGATTGTGCTTATGTTCCTTTGCGGAAGCCTTCAAGTCTTCCTTTACTAATGCCCCATTTGACGGTGCCACTCTCTTTGGCCCCAAAGTAAAGGAGACCCTTACGTGTGAGCAAGAGGGAAAGACTCTGTCTGCTGTCGCAGTCCATTTTTCCACCCCATCCAGACCGTACCCCAAAGGGCAACAAGGTGGAAAAATGTGGTTTTGAAAACCCCAAGGCTCTTTCCCAGGCACACAGGGTGATGCCCCCTCCAGAGGCAGAGGGGGGGGCAGAGGTGGAAGACGTCGCCCTGGCGGCAGAGGGGGTCCGCAAAACCAAGGTGACAGGGATACACTCCCTGGGAAGCCTTTCCAGCACTCCTGAGAGGAGGCCTGACTGTCCTGCTCTGGAGGCAGTCGGGGGTCGCTTAGCTTTATACCCTCGGGCCTGGCAAAGTCTTACCTTGGACAAATGGGTAAAAAGCATTATTACCAGAGGTTACAGAATTCCATTTCTATTTCCCCCATTACCGCAGAAAAGACTCCCAGATGTACCGCCCCATCTGCGAGATCCTGCAGCTATAGAAATTTCAAAGCAGCTAGAAAAAAGTCATCCAACCAGTCCCGGCAGACCAAAGAGGATTCGGAACTTACTCAAGGTTCTTTTTAGTTCCAAAAAAGACAGGGGACTGGAGGCCAATTCTGGACCTAAGCAAGCTCAATACTTTCGTCAAGAAAGAAAAGTTTCGGATGGTCACGCTTCAATCGATCCTTCCATTCTTACAGAAGGACGACTGGATGTGCTCAATAGATCTCAAGGACGCGTACTACCACATCAAAATGGCCAGAGCGTCCAGGGATCACTTGTACTTCCGGCTGGGAGCCAGTCACTTTCAATTTCGAGCCCTGCCCTTTGGTCTGACCTCAGCCCCCAGGGTCTTCAAATGTATGGCAGTGGTAGCGTCTCACTTGAGACGCCTAGGATTCCAGGTGTTTCCGTATCTGGACGACTGGCTCCTTACTGCCACCACCGAGCGTCGACTGATTCAGGCCAGGGATTACACACTAGAACTCTGTGTTCATCTCGGAATTTCCGTAAATTTCGAAAAATCTGCATTACAGCCATCACAGCATATCTCCTTCATAGGAGCAGAATTGGATACTCGTTGCTTGATTCTAAGGCTTCCCCCAGAAAGAATAGCCTCTCTACAAAATCACATATCTCTTCTCCTGTTGTCCAAAAAATCCCTGGCAAAACTGGTTCTGAAAGTTTTGGGTCTCATGGCGGCTTCCCTCATTGCAATACCCTTGGGAAGACTGCACATGAGAGTCCTTCAATGGCTGCTATTCGCACAATGGTCGTTCCAACAGTTACCGCTGACACACGAAATTCACATCACGAACATCTGCAAATCGCACCTGTCTTGGTGGCTTCAGAGTTGCAATCTCTCCGGCGGTCGACCGTTTGTGCTACCCACTCCGACAGCTACTGTGACCACGGACACTTCCCTGATAGGGTGGGGGGCATCTTTCAGGGACAGACAGTCCAAGGAGAATGGACCAATCTAGAGTACAACCTGCACATCAATGTTCTGGAGATGAGGGCAGCGTTTCTGGTGTTGCAACACTTTTCTCCCCTTTTACTTCCAGGGACCATTGCAGTTCAATCGGCAACATGTCCGTAGTCTGGTACATAAACAAGCAAGGAGGAACCAAATCTTACCAGTTATGCAGAGAGGCCATGAGAATTTGGCAATGGGCAGAGTCCATGGGTCGCTTTCTGATAGCAACTCGCATCCTGGGGGTTATCCAACGTCATAGCGGACAGGTTGAGCAGAGCCATCCTGTTACCTCACGAGTGGTCCCTCAAACGAACAATTGCGGATATGATATTCCGCAAGTGGGGCCAGCCTTGCTGTGATCTGTTTGCGTCTCCAATGAACGCCAAATGCAGAAGCTACTTTGCCCTATTACCCCCTCCAGGGGAAGTCCCCAGGGATGCTCTGATTCACGATTGGCCCCCCGGGTCTCCTGTACGCCTTCCCTCCCGGGTCTCCTGTACGCCTTCCCTCCTATACCTCTGATTCCAAGTTTTCTGCAGAAAGCCAACAACCTGGAGAGGACGATAATCCTAATTTCCCCATTCTGGCCTTGTCAAATTTGGTTCCCCTTTCTTCAAGCACACCAAGTACGGGAACCCTGGATCCTGGACCCGGAGCCGGATCTACTGACCCACTCGTCAGGGGCTCCTCACCCATTGCTCCTGTCCCTCAGACTAGCAGCTTGGCTGCTCCGCTTCCCTTCTTAGCCAGGTCTGATCTTCTTTCTCCTGCGGTTAATATTCTGGTGGTTTCTCATAAAGCTTCCACTACAAAGATTTCCACTAGTAAGTGGAAGCGTTTTGTATACTGGGCAACTACGCAACATTTGGATCCCTTAATAGCCCCACTGAACAAAGTCTTGGAGTTTCTGTCCGTACTGTTTCACCAAGGAGCTTCTCCTGCCACCTTGAGGGTTCAATTGGCTGCTATTTCAAATTTTCATGTGGGAGAAAATGGAGCGCCTATTATGGCTCATAGGCTTTGTAAGGCCTTTCTATAAGGTTCTTTCCATATCAGGCCACCAGTCAGGTTTCCTACACCACCATGGAATCTGAACCTCCTGTTATCACAACTAATGCTACCACCGTTTGAACCAGCCTCTTCCTGTTCTTTGAAGTTCCTGTCATGGAAAACCCTCTTTCTGGTAGCTATCACTTCAGCCAGACGAGTATCAGAACTTCAAGCTCTTTCCATTAAACGCCCATATTTGATCTTTCACCCTGATAGGGTATCTCTTCACACCAACCCGTCCTTTCTTCCCAAGGTTTGTTCAATCAATAACATTAATCAGTCCATTGAGCTCCCCACATTTTTCAAGAACCATTCCAGTAAGCTAGAATATATGTTACACAAGTTGGATGTTCATAGACAACTTAGATTTTACTTGGATAGAACAAAGGATCACAGAAAGGCAGATCAACTCTTTATAGCCTTTGCGGACAGCAGAAAGGGCATGGCAGTGACGAAGCGTACCCTTTCCAAATGGCTATCCGATTGTATTACTTTTGTTGATACTGCTACTGGACAGAGTTTAACCGTCAAACCGAAAGGACATTCTACTAGATCAATATCTACATCCCTGGCTCATGCGGCCCGCCTACCTTTGGACACTATTTGTGCGGCTGCCACTTGGTCTAAACCACATACGTTCATTACTCATTACAAAGTGGATAGGGTTTCCAGGGACAGGGCAACCTTTGGTTCCACTGTGCTCAGGAACGTTCTTCCGTGAGTTTCTCAGGGTCACGGAGCTAGGGACGCTACCCATGTGTAAGAACAAATGTCGAGATTGAACACTCTCACATATAGAAGTTATGTCCTTACCATAACGTTCCATGTGGAGTGTTCATCTCGCCTTTGTTCTTGCATTCCCACCCAAAGGTCAGGAAGAACGTCCAGTTTATATGTCTGGTTTGGTTCTCCCGCTTTTGTTTTCTCTCAGTTGTTACTGCTGTTTTCAGCTACGCCTTAGCATGTATGTTGTGTGTTCATTCCCATTGGGATCTGGTATTGTTTGCAAACTAGATATGAGGTAAAGGCAGAGGGAATTGTGGGAGACAGGTTGATCTCTAGCTTCTTCTCGATGCAGAGCTTTGCCAAGCGGCCGACTCTGAGCCGAGGATCGGCTCCGAACCCATGTGTAAGAACAAAGGCGAGATGAACACTCCACATGGAACGTTATGGTAAGGACATAACTTCTATTTTTTTGATGGCACAGTGGTTCTTGGACAAGTAGATCTCTTATTGCTCTCCCCTAATGAGTGTATCTGATACAGAATGAAAGTAAGCTGCCTTTAGTCTCTCTTGATAGCTTACATCTTCTAATCTCCTCTTTTGTTAAGAACCTTTGGGGCCTTTCAGTTGCTTGATAAAGGCTAGCAAGGTACATTTCAGGTGGACATTGTATTCCATGATGGATTAAATTATTGCAGACTACAAGAAGAAAAAACTTCTCTTGACTTGAAAAGATATCGTTTGCTATGAGCTGTGTGAGGTGAAAGGATTTCCTCCACCCTTGAACCATGCTGGACGAAAATAAGGGAGCACTGCCAGCACAATTAATACTACAAGCTTTTGGGTCAATGTCAGCTGCTATACTTCTAGTCCCTCTAGCAAGATTCACTATGCAAATCCTTCAGTGGACTGTGGCAATACAGTGGTCCATACTTTACCAGCCCCTATCATTTCCCATAAGACTCAAACCAGCCCCTATCATTTCCCATAAGACTCCAACTCAATCTGCAAACGTCATATTCCCTGGTGGATTCAGTGGACCTGTTTCTGGCAGACATTTACCCTTCTGCCTCCAGTTGCCATGGTGACCATGGGCACTTCCCAGTTGTGGTGGGGATTTCTTGGGAAAGATGGTCCAAAGCACGTGGTCCCCTCTGGATACCAAGTTTCATATTAATGTCATAAAGTTGAGAGCATTCCTTCTAGCATTGCAAACATTTCAGGATGTTCTCCCTTTAGGGACTATTGTGATTCATACAGACATGTCAGTAGTCTGGTGCATTAACAAGCAAGGATTAACCCAGTCTTATCCCTTGTGCAGGGAGGCCACATTCTGGGGAAAACCATTGTTACTAGTAGGCTCAGCAGGTTCATTCTGATATCTTAAGAGTGGTGGTCTCAATCAGTAGCGAATATGATCTTCAGCCTCTGGGGCCAGCCTTGTTGCGACCTATTTGCCTCACCCCTCAACAACAAGTGCAACAAATATTTCACTCTGATCTCCCATCTGGGGAAGTAACAAGAGATGCTCTGATTCACGATTGGCTCCCGGGTCTCCTGTATGCTTACCCTCCTCTTCCTTTGATTCCAAAGTTTTTACAGAAAGCAAACAGACTGAAGAGTTCAGTCATCCTTATTGCCCCCCTCTGGCCTCAACAGGTATGGATCCCTTTCCTTATCTTATTTGAGATATCCTCCATGGATATTGGAACCCACTCAGGATCTCCTGTCCCATCCATTGAGAATTCAACACTCCAATCTTCAAGCACTTAAACTGAGCGATTTCTCCACTTCAGTAATATAGTCCAGGCTTGCTTCCCCATTTCATGAGGTTCTTGGCCTTCCAGAAGGCTTCTACCAAGTAAGTCTGCAGAAGCAAATGGAAAAGATTTTCTATTTGGGCTTTCATCCAGAATATTGATCCTTTCTTAGCACCTACTTCTATCATTTTTCTCTTCCTAATGACCCTTTTTAAAGAAGGGGCTAGTTTTTTGTTTTTTTTTTTAACTGTTGTGCTTCAGTTGGCAGTGATTCCATTCAGGAAACAAATACATTTCTTTGGCTTTGTCCAGATTGTGTAAAGCCTTCATGAAGGAAGTCTTTTTCTCCTTAATCCCCCAATAAGGGACCCCTATCCTCCTTTGGACCTTACTGTTCTTCAGGGTTTAACTCAAAAACTCTTTGAGCCAGCAGATAAATGTGATATGACATTTCTTTTTTGGAAAACAATCTTTTTTAGTGGATATTACTTCAGCAAAAAAAAGAGGGCCTGAAGCTTAGAAATTATCAACTAAACCTCCTTGCATTATTTTTCATAAGGACAGGGTATCTATATGCACTAATCCTTCCTTTCTTCTTACAGTGGTGATGGAGAATAACATTAACTAGTTCATCCAATTGTCAGTCTTCTTTCCAAAATTTACAAATAAGGGCAAATACATGCTTCACCCCTTTGATGTGCACAGGCAGTTATGTTTTACCTTCACAGAACAAAACGGTTCAGGAAGTCCAATCAGCTGTTTATATCCTTTTTCCCTTAGCTGCTTGGGTCAGGCAATATCTAAATTTACACTGGCCAAATGGATTACTGATTGCATTTCACATTGTCAAAAAGGATTAGATGTACCACTACCCCCTAGAGATCACTGCACTTGGTCTATGGCTACGTCATCTGCCTTTTCATCAAGGGCTTCCATTGATATTTGTGCTGGAACCACTTGAGGGTCTCCCAAGGGCTATCTAGTTGGGGATTCTGTTCCATTTGTGTATAACAATAAAAAGGACAACATCGGGTTTAGAAGGTTATGTACTTACCGTAACTTGGCATCTGTGTTGTCCATTTTATCTTCCTCACTTTCTCTCTCATCCATCCCACCCAGCCTTGTCTCTCCTAGAAGTGACTGTCATCACTATAAAATAACCAAAAAAAATCTGAAATGGCGAGGTACCCAGAATTGTTTAATAGTATTTAGTACTTTCATCTCCTGAAAGAGACTTCATCAGAATATACCATCTTACATAAAATACTTATATTTAAATACACACAATTTACATCATTAATCCCAGAAACTTTTGCATAACATTAAAGGGACAGACCCATAAAGTGCTGAATGCATTGAAAAAACAGAAAAAACATGAAGGAAGATACTTAAAGAAAAAAAAAAGTGTGTATATAATCTATATTTGCAATACAATACAGTACTATTCCCCTACAGGAAGATAGTAGGTTTTGGTTCGCTTTTACGTTTATGAGCAAGCGGTACACATACACACAACTACCGCAGGGATATTGTGAAAGCCCTACAATCTTTTCGCAAGAAATGTCGACAAACCTGGCACAGTTTCAACCAGAGCATGGCTGTCATCTACTATTGTACGTGGACGACATCCTACTGGCTGCACCCACGGAGGCTGTCTGTGAGTCCGAAACTATTCGGTTATTGCATTTCTTGGCGAGAGGGGGACATAAGGTAAATAAATCTAAATTACAATTTTGTAAAACTGAAGTACGATATCTAGGCTATACCATTTCAATTGCTGGTAGACAACTAGATAACTGTAGAAAAGAAGCTATTTTACAGGCACCAATGCCCAGCACAAAAAAAGAAATGATGTCATTTTTAGGAATAACAAATTTTTGTCGTAGTTGGATTCCCAACTATGCAGAGGAAGTAAGTCCGCTTTCGGAACTTAGTTTCGCACTTCCCATGGCAGCACATGACGCGCTGCAATGGACGGATTAGGCAATACAGGCATTTACTAGGGTAAAGCAATTGATAGCAGGATCTGCAACACTTAGCTTCCCTGACTATACAAAACCCTTTGTTCAGACAGTAGATTGTAAGCAGGGCTTTATGACATCGGTTCAGTTGCAAACCTCTGGAAATAAGTTGAGACAATTAGCTTTTTATTCTAGTAAATTGGACACAGTGGCACGATCATTGCCACACTGTGTACAGGCAGTAGTCGCAGCCACACAGGCTGTGCAAGCGTCTGCGACCCTAGTTTTGTTTCATGACCTTACCTTACGAGTACCGCACTCTGTCGCGGTAATACTACTACAGGATAAATTTACCTTTCTCTCTCTCTCTCCTAGCAGACACTTATCCTGCATGACAACGTTACTATCACAACCACACATGACCATTGAGCGATGCACCACTCTTAATCCAGCCACGCTGTTACCTACAGCTGACGATGGTGCCCCTCACGTGTGTTTAGATTTAATCCACTCTAATGTCTTACCCAGACCAGACCTTAAGGACCAACCTTTGGCAAATTCAGATTGGACCCTGTTTGTAGATGGGTCAGCACGTAAGAATGAGGCAGGTATTACACAAGTGGGTTATGCAGTCACAACTGAGACTACGGTATTAGAGGCAAAACCCCTCCCCAGGAACCTGTCTGCACAAGCGGCTGAATTGATTGCTTTGTCCAGAGCATGCACCATCTCAAAGGATAAGGCAGTTACTATCTACACAGATAGTTACTATCTACACAGATAGTCAGTATGCTTTTTCCATGGTCCATGTCTTTGCACAGCAATGGAAAAATAGGGGAATGGTTACGGCCTCAGGAAAGGAAATAACCCACAAGGATTTAATCCTTAGCCTCTTACAAGCTGTCCAACTGCCACGGGGGCTGGCCATCTGTAAGTGCGCAGCGCACACGAATGCCAAGGATCCAGTATCACTTGGAAATGCACTGGCTGACAAAACTGCTAAAAGTGTAGCCTTAACCTCTACCTTTGCACTCGAGACCACACAGAAGGAACTTCACCCTACAGATAAATTTGATCTACAAACTTTACAGGTAATGCAGGAACTTAGTACAGTTCAGGAAAAACAGCGATGGGTTAAATATGGGGCTATTCAAAAGCAGGGAGTTTTTGTAGGTCCAAATGATAAGTATGTCTTGCCAACAAACCTTTTTTAGGTATGCCTCATTAGTGACGCATGGCCCATCTCATCTGGGCCCTGCTGCTATGGTTCAAATAATCCAGCAAATTTTCTGGACCAAGGGCTTTATAGCATACGCTAAACGATTTTGTTTATCGTGCCTGCTTTGTGCATGATACCATGGTGGTGGGGTGCGGATCACCCCAGCAGCTTTTCCGCTGCCTCCGTATCCATTTCACACAATCTGTATGGATTTTATTGAACTAACTCCTGTTCAACAGAAGAGATTTGTGTTGGTCATTATTGACGCTTTTACAAAATGGGTTGAAGCTTTTTCTGTAGCACACCCAGATGCACTGTCGGTAGCCAAGGCCCTTACGAATAACATTATCCCTCATTTTGGGCTACCTACATGCATCTATTCTGATAATGGCACACATTTCGTAAACCAAGTTATTCAAAAGCTGGCCGCCGTTTTTCAGATAGAGTTAAAACATCTCTGTGCCTACCACCCACAGTCAGCAGGGTTGGTTGAACGCCATAATGGCATTCTCAAAGGCAAGTTACGTAAACTCATGGCCGAGACACATCAGTCTATAATGGCATTCTCAAAGGCAAGTTACGTAAACTCATGGCCGAGACACATCAGTCTTGGATGAAATGCTTACCTTTGGCGCTCTTGTCCATGCGTACCACTCCCACCTCAGAAGGGGTCACACCATTTGAACTATTATACGGGAGACCTTATTACGTCCCACAGTGGCAAAATCTTTTGCCTGCGGAACGTGAGGGGGGTGAAGAGATAGCAGATTACATGAGGAAACTGTTGCTGACCAGAACTACCTCTTTAACGAAAGATTGCTTTTCAGATCAGAAGAACAACAGGATCCTGGAAGTGGAACCCGGAAATTGGATCTGGGTTAAAATTGTCAAGAGGAAAAACTGGGCCTCGCCAAAGTGGGAAGGTCCATACCAGGTTTTGATAGCAACACCGACAGCAGTCCGAAATAAAGGAAAGAACATCGTGGATCCGTCTGACACATTGTAAACTGGTGAAACAGTTTGAACTGAACAAAAATTTGGGTTCCCCTGAGGAACACTGATTAGTAGTAATCTTGTTTTGTATAAATATCTGACTATTGTAGCAATGCAGAGAAATACCGGAAGGGAGCAGCCTTTCCCACAAAAACATTCCAAAATAATCTTGTTGTTAATAAGTGTGATTGTTACTCTCTTGTTTTGGCCGTTTTTATTTTCAAACAAGACTAGCCAAGTAAAGAGAGACGAGAATACGGCCTGGCATCCGCCTTTTAATACATATCAAGCTATTAAGTATGCATATGCTCTATCTTTTAATGTTTCAATTTGTTGGATATGCACGGCTATCCCTACTGTACATGGTGGTCTAATGTTAGGTACAGTCCCTTTGGGGGCAAATGATACATGGACTAATTTACTATTTGAAACTTCAAATGTAGCCTTAAAGGACAAAATAGCATTACCCCTCATGGGTCGCCAGAATGGAACTGTAAGGTTGGATGGAGTCAGTGTAATGTAACCATAATTCATAACTGTACAATAGATGGGCACTGTGCAACGAGTTTCAAGCCTATAAAAGTGCTTGTTAATGGTACAGGGCTTATTAATGAGACAAGTTTCTTTGAAAAAATGTTATCTGTGTATGATCTGTTGTTTAAAGGGCTGCAAGACAAAGGAAATCATTCTGTTCCAGTCAATATTACACTTAAAGTAAATGATTGTTATTTTATCTGTGGTAGAAAAACATACAAATGGTTACCAAGGAATTGGTCAGGCAGTTGTTTTTTTGGGTTATTTAGCACCAGCTATAAGACATACATTTTCTCTTCCCCAAGGTAAAATACGAAATGTATGTGCTGTTAATAAACCTGTTAATCCCGTAGGTAACGTTGATGCATCCTGGATCTATCAACACGACTTGGCCCATAGTAGCAGCAAGGGGCTATCACACATGGACTTGGGCAATGATGTTATTTCCTGGGCTGGTATTCTTCCAGCGTATGGGACAGTAAAATCCATTTGGGAGCTCAGAAAACTGTCAAAACTGTTAAAAACCCTGAGCAATGCAACTTTTTCTGCACTAGAATTGGTGACAGATGAGTTAACTGCAATAAGGACTGTAGCATTGCAGAATCGTATGGCGCTCGATTTCACCCTAGCGGCGAAAGGAGGTACTTGCGAGTGTTGTCCGTTCATTACAGACAACGAATATGACATTAACAGCCATCTGGAGATCCTACAACAAGTTTCTAAACTTACAAAACCAGGACAGAATCCATTAACTGACTTTTTCCAAAATTGGTTTGGAAATTGGGGAACAGTACTTATGAATATCTTAATTGCTATATGTGTTGGTGCCATTATATTCCTACTGTTGGGTTGTTGCTGCATTCCTTGCATCCATATGATAATATCAAATGTATTGTCTGCCAATGCAACTAAAGCTTATTATTCTGAATATACAGAACACGAGTCATGCAAAAAACTGTATGAATAAAATGTATTACTGAGGATACAAAGTGTTGTTAGGGGGGAAATGTAGTAAGAATCTTTGTGTTTAACATCTTTGTATCATGTATAGTAAGGGTTAAAATGTGAAACTGCATTGCGTGCAAAGAAACAAGCTAAAATAAGTTGTTTTTCTTTTAAAGGATTTGCTGACCAAAGAGGAATGCACAGATGATACCTTGATCCAGGCACAAGCTTATCTTGTGCCTGACCTCTGACCATCTAAGGCTCCAGGATGTGAATTTATAGCTTTGAGTGAAATTCCTTGTCTAGTAACCAGCCACTGTGTACTTGCAGGAGAGGGTATAAAAACCCATGTGAAATGTACAGAACTTAGACTGCTGACATACCATGTACTTTGTAGCATGTCTCCATGCATGTAAAATAAACCTGTTTGCTTACTTTTATCTGCGTGATTCTTCCAGTATATGTTAAGAGTATTAAAATCTTTTGACACACCTGTATTGAATTATCGCTTAATCCATAGGCAAACATACATTTATAGAAAAGAAAACAAACCATGTCAACATGTTCACAATTGCACACATTATACATATGATTTTCACTCCAACATTACATAAGTTGTTCAATTTCTGCCTTCCCATAACCTCACTCCTCCTCCAAAACATTATTCTGCATGTATTGTTTCCACTATTTCCATTTTTCCATGTTGATTGCTTCTATCCTTTTCTAAAGATCCCACTTCCGGTTCTTTTGTCTCTGTAACAGTATTTACTATATTAAATATAGTTGGTTTAGACTTGGTTTCTATTTTCTAGTAATTGCTATTTTGGTAGCCACCAGAATTAAACTTAACAAGGCCTTACTGTGTCTAGGCAATTCAGATCGTTTATCCCAGTCATATTTTAGTTACAGCCATATTTCTGAGAGTACTTTGTAGGGAATTCAAGTCTGCCAACTCATTATATTCCTAAAACATATGTTCCCACTTACCTCTTTCTTGCCCATCATACCAATAACATTTGCCATCTACCCGAGGAAAAATTCTTTGGAATCTGCTTGGGATATAAACATACGTATGCAAACACTTCTAAGCAAAAACCCTTAATCTTCTGGATTTTGTTGCATATTTGGGAGCCATACGTATGTCCTTCCATTGTTTCCTTGTGAATTGCTTGCTTGTCCAGTTTCTCTTCCCAAACCTTTCTAACCTCCTCTGATTCTTGTAGTTATGCAATATTTTATACGCCCTTCTAATTATCTCTCTTTAACAGCAGCTTCTGTTCTAGTTGGGTCTCTTGAAAGGGATGATCTGATATTGTTAATCCTCGTTCATTCCTTACGTGTGGGTATCTGTTCCGAGCTCTGAACCGAGCCAGCCATTTTCCAAGCTTGCGTCAGCTTCAAACTCTCGAGCTAAACTCTTACCCACAATCCCCCTCTCCCTGTTAACTCAGATTTCATTTACCGCATTGCCATTCGGTCGTGTCAAGCTACTTCTCTTGAGCTAAGTATAATCAATTGTTGTTTAATAGCTTTACAGATTACTTTTCTGTCAGAGAAAAGTTCATATTTTATTGTCTCTTACCCTATCACATCTAGCGATCATAATTTCTTCAGGTTTTTTTTCTGCCTTTTCTTACTACTTTTACCGCGAGGTATTCTCTTTACCATCATTGGTAATCTTTTTCCTTTTTTCTCTCGTACCTTCGGGTACTCTCTTGTACCATTGTTGGTACTTTTCTACTAATTAATTTGCTGTCATGGCAGATAAAAAAGGTAGTCCTGGGTGCTCTGATTGTGGACACTAACTGCCTACTTCTATGTACACTCTTTGTGTGTTTATTGTTTGGGAGCTTCCCATTTGTCTGTTGACCCACCCTGTACTATTTGTGAGAACTTTTCTAATTGAACCTTGTTGGAATGGAAAAACAAGCTGATACTGAAGGGACTTCTAAAATCTCCCTTTTTAGAGGCTATTTCTGGGTCTGAGGTCTCAAACCCTTCTAGAGCCTATAAGAAAATGGATGTTCCTACTAAGGCTAAATGTTTGCCTTCGTCCCCGGCTGGGGACTCCTGCCAACCAAAATCTAAAAAGGCTAAAGTTTCGGCTCCGGAGCTCTCTGTCAGCCCCAGTGCTTTCAGTGCCTAGACCTTCGGCACCGAGGCCTTCAGCTCCATTAGTGATTTTGGCTCCATCTTCTCCTGCAGCCTTCTATATATCGGCACTGAGGGGCTCCTTGGTTCAGACTATTACCACTGTATCGGCACTGACCGTTCAGTCAGCGCAGACCTTGACCGTGTCGGCTCAGAGATCTTCCTCCTTTATTGTTGACTCCAGTTTTGTCGGTTCCACCTTCGGCACCGACAACCACTTTGGCACCAATCCTTGTATCAGTGCAGACAATGACCTCGGCACCAATGACATCTTCGGTGCAGACAACAGTAGTCCAGTCTCTCTCAGCACGGTTGTCTTCTATGCGGTCAGATGAGATGGGCACAGAGTCTGCCTGTTCTGTGGACAGACCTGTTTCTTCCTCAGTCTCCATGAGGTCGACTAGAAGCCTTTCCGAACTTGATGTGTTGCGTCTTGTGGACCAAGTACTCTTGGCCAGAGGTATCCCACCCCTCAGGAACTATCCTTACTTGGGAGGTGATCACCCATCTCCAAAGACCCCCTTGTTATTCTCCTCCTTCATTGCCTTTGAAGTCCATGGATGTATCAGTCTTCCCCACCTACGGTTCCCTTTATGGATCTCACTAAGGAACTGCAGTTGCCTTCATGGCAGGAAAGTTTTGCTATGACTAAAGATGTCAGCTGTGACACGCATAGCTTGCTGCTCCACAGCCATCCAGGGACCCCTGTCCTAGACATAGACTCCTCTTCAGGTGGACCAGCCTTCCAACTGATGGAGAAGGCTTTCGCTGCTGCTGGTAATACCGGACTATGTATACCTCTGCCCTCCTCTGGTACACTGGTTTCACAAGTTGCATCTAGCGGACACTGGGTGCAAGGGCCACAGGACATATATTCCCTCAGGAATCCCCTTTTCCGCTGTCTTCTCCAGCTTCTCCTGCTGAGGAGGTCCACCGGAAAAGTTAGTGTAAGAGGAAGCACATGGACTCCACTGAGGAATCCCTCACCACTCACCAAAGACACAAATTTCGATGAGGGGGAAGGATCCTGTCGGTCACCCTCTGTGGTATCCTTTGGTGATATCCTCAAAATCCTAAAACAGAGAGGTGACTGGCAGTCCTCTAATCCGACCTCTGAGGAATCTGTGTTCCTGCAGGCCTTTCACACCTGGCCCCCTACCTCCTGGGTTACTCCACCTGCCGATGAACTTATCCGGCTCATCATGCAGCGTGCTTGGAAGGCTCCTGATACCGTCGAAGCTATTCCCCGGAGGCCAGATAAGATCTTGTCCCCTCCTGCTTCGGATCCCCATTGGTCCAAAGGTCTTCCTGTGGATGCTTTGGTGGTGGCTGCCACAACAAAAAAAGGAATTGGCAGAAGAAGAAAGCCAGACTGTCCATCCACCTAACAAAGAGTCCCGGGCCCTGGACAGGATAGGGAAGCGCACCTTTGCTATCAGGTCCCTGAATTATAAGGCAAATTTTACCAGGCTTCAAAGGGATCTGGTTTCTGAACTCTCTGAAACCTTGGCTGGTGCCATGTCTGATGAGGTCCATGACAAAGTGGCCTGTCAGCTGGCCACCATTTAATCTGTATCTAACTCCTCTATGGGAGTGATATCTCATGCATCAGAAGGAGCAGCGGGTTCAGCTGCGGTCTTGAGACAAAATGCTTGGAAGCACTTGTGCAACTTCACGGAACCCTTTAAGTGTTCTTTTCTTAATGCCCCCTTTGAGGCCTCCTCATTGTTTGGGCCCAAAGTTAAAAGCACACTGGCCAGATGTGAACAGGACGGTAAGACCCTTTCTGCCATAGGTGTCAGTTATTCTTCTCCTCAACGTGTTTTCTCCCAAAACCAAAAGAGTGGGAAGATATGGTTCGAGAAATCTCAGGGTCCTTTCCGTGACGCACAGGCCGAGTTCTCCCCCAGAAGCAGAGGGGAAAACTCTCACAGGGAAGACTCTCCTTTCAGGGCAGAGGGGGACCACGTAACCAGGGTTCCAGGGATTCTTTCCCTAGTCAATCCTACCAGCGCTCCTGACGAGCGGCCCAACTCCTTTCCTCTGGAGGTGGTTGGGGGACATTTCTCCTTGTATCCTTCTGCCTGGCTAACCATCACCACCAATTCTTGGTTACAAAGGATCATAACCAGAGGTTATCATATCCCCTTCGATATTTGTCCTGTCTTCAAAAAATCTTCCCGATGTTCCACCCAGTCAAAGGGAAGAAGCAGCACTAGAGGTAGAAAACCTGCTAAGAAAAAGAGTCCTCCAAATAGTCCCTCCAGACCAGATAGGATCCGGATTCTACTCTACTATTTTTGGTGCCAAAGAAAACTGGGGACTGGAGACCAATTTTGGATCTCAGTGTATTGAACAAGTTTGTGAAAGTACAAAAATTCCGGATGGTCACAATGCAGTCTATCCTCCCACATTTGGAAAAAGACGATTGGATGTGCTCTATAGATCTTCAAGATGCGTACTACCACTTAAAGGCGGACAGGCCATCCAGAAGATTTCTTCACTTCCATGCGGGAGCCAGTCACTACCAGTTCAGACTACTGCCCTTCAGACTCTCTACAGCTGACAGAAAGTTCACAAAGTGCATGGCAGTTGTCACAGCTCACTTCAAGGTTTCCAGGTATTTCCATACCTAGACTACTGACTCATTTCTGCCCCCACCAGATATCTACTGGAAAAAGGCCTGGCATACTCTCGCCTCGCTGCTCAAAGGCTAGGCATAACCGTAAACTGGCAGAAATCCAATCTCACCCCATCTCAGTCGACAGAATTCATAGGGGTTATCTTGGACACAAAAAGCTGCAGAGCTGCTATTCCAGAGCACAGAATTCTAAGCATGAAGCAACAACTAATTCCAATCCTTTCAAAGGAAAAATCCATGGCTCACTCGGTTCTGCAGCTGTTTGGTTCCATGGCAGCCTCCATCAACATTGTTCCCCTGGCCAGGTTTCACATGAGGCTTCTACAATGGCTACAGCTCAACCAATGGTATCCTTTTCAGCATCCTCTTTCAGCCATGATTCGAGTAACCCACAGGTACAAACAGGATTTAAATTGGTGAATGACACACAATCTCTCTCGATGGTCTCGCCCCTTCTCCCCCCAGCAACCCAAGGCCACAGTGACCACGGATGCCTCCCTGATGGGGTGGGGAGGGCTATGTCAGGGACAGACAGTCCAAGGCACTTGGTCCAAACTGGAAGCCCATCTGCATATAAATGTTCTAGAGTTGAGGGCGGTGCTTCTGGTGTTGCAAGCATTTCATCCCCTGCTGCCGTCTGGTACAATTGCGATTCAATCAGACAACATGGCGGTGGTCTGGTGCATCAAGAAGCAAGGTGGACCCAAATCTTACCCCCTTTGTCGAGAGGCCATGGCAATGGGCGATGGCTACCAACCGTTTTCTTCTAACAACACACATTCCTGGGAGTTCCAGCGTGATAGCAGACTCAGCAGGTGCATTCTACAACCTCATGAGTGGTCTCTGAATCCCTTGATAGCAGCGGAGAACTTCCACCACTGGGACTGTCCTTGCTGCGACCTCTTTGTATCCCTGACCAACTACAAATGCAGCAACTACTTTGCCCTGATTCCCCCTCCAGGACAGTCACCCAGGGATGCTCTAGTCCACGATTGGCCCTCGGGTCTTCTTTACACATTTCCACCTTTTCCCCTCATTCCCCAATTTCTGAAGAAAGCCCGTCACCTACTAGATCGACCATGGATTCTCCATCCAACCCCGGAGTTGATCTCACACCCACAGAACCTGATTCATCCCAGCTTGAACAGCTGAAGCTCACGGCTTGGCTACTCCAATTCCCTTGACTGCCAGGAAGAATGATCTTTCTTTACCAGTGCATGATATTCTCATTGCTTCTCATAAGTTTTCCACTAGAATTACTTATCTGAGCAAGTGGAAAAGATTTACCTGTTGGCTGAAAGATAAACAAGTAGACCCCTTTTCAGCACCAGTGTCTATAATACTAGACTGGCCGACCTGTTTCAATTGGGTCTATCGGCCTCTACCATTAGAGTTCATTTGGCTGCAATTTCTAATTTTCATGAGGGGCTGCAATTTCTAATTTTCATGAGGGTGTCCAAGATTCCTCTCTTTTTTTTTTATGTCCCATAATGTCCCATAAATTGTGCAAGACCTTCATAAAAGGTGTGAATCATCTGAAGCCACCTTTTAGAGAACCTATTCAACCATGGGATTTGTCATTAGTTCTACAAGCTCTGACAATGTCACCTTTCGAACCAGCCTCTTCTTGCGACCTCAAGTATTTGTCACGGAAAACCTTGTTTTTGGTCGCTATTACTTCTGCCAGACGTATTTCTGAACTTCAAGCTTTATGTATCAAACATCCATACTTGATTTTTCATAGAGATAGTGTCTGAGAACTAATCCGTCATTTCTGCCCAAAGTTTGTTTGTGTCTTTCGGCTTTTCCCAGTTAGGGGTCGCCACAGCGCAACTCCGGTCCGCTAATGATTGGCACTAGATTTAAATGTCCATTAATCAAGCCATTGAATTGCCAGTTTTCTTTTCCAATCATTCAAACAGAGGAGAGTATTGCCTACATACCCTAGATATACACAGGCAAATCTGTTTTTACTTAAACAGGACTAAACCCTTTTGTAAATCTGACCAGTTATTTTTGGCCTTTTCTGGACCTAGATTAGGATCTGCTGTTGCTAAGGTCACATTAGCTAGATGGTTGAAGGACTGTGTGACCTTTATTTATACACAGCGTAATATCTCGTTGCCTACTACCATGAAAGCTCATTCAACAAGGTCGGTGGCAACTTCTGCTGCCTTCCATGCCAGAGCTTCTTTACATGACATCTGTGCAGCTGCAACTTGGGCTACGCCTCATACCTTCATCAATTATTACGAATTGGATTTGGCCTCCAGGGGAAGAGCATCTTTCGGTTTTATGGTGCTCAGGAATGTCCTTCCATGAGAGCCTCCCAGGAACAGAGGTAGCTGGGGACTCTGTCCCATGCGTAAGGAATGAACGAGGATTAACAATATCCGATGAAGTTATGTCTTACCATAATGTTCCATCTGTATTGTTGATCCTCGTTCAGTCATTACGACCCTCATTACAACCCCTCCCTCCTTCCCCCTCCTGTGATTTCTAGTGGATCTCACCATCCGGTTCTCTTAGGTTATTTAACCAGAGGTAGCCTCTACTTTCTTTAACTTGCAAACTCAATCTGAGGTAACAGGGAGAGGGGGATTGTGGGTAAGAGTTTAACTCGATAGTTTGAAGCTGACGCGAGCTTGGAAGATGGCTGGCTCAGTTCCGAGCTCAGAACCGATACCCATGTGTAAGGACTGAACAAGGATCAACAATAAAGATGGAACATTATGGTAAGACATAACTTCTTTTTCCTTCACTCTCAACTATCCCTAAATATCTTGTCTCATATTTTCATTCTGGGAAGATGAGATATCAGTCTTATCTTTTTTTAACTAAATAAACTGTCCCTGACTTTTTGCTCCACATATTTACTTCCTGTGTATATGACATCATTCACTAAATGCTTTACTGGCTTTTAACTTTTGTAACTGATAGTACATGGAGTAGATAAAACTCCATGCACTACAAATAGTATGATCAGGTCTCTGCAATCTTACCAGTTGCATTCTCAAAATGGATGCCAAGATTCATCTCTAGAGTTTCATACTGGCGGTGAATTTCTTGGCCTACATATCAAGAACACATAGTAAATAACATGGTTATGATAACAGACCCAGTCATAACCCTTTATATTTGTAGCTGAGCATCATGTCAAGACTGTTTTTTTTTTTTTTTTTTTACAGTTCATATTAAAATAAAACAAGATGAGGCCAATGTAAGCTTAATATAGTGCCCTCTTAGCCCAGATAACAAAGGTGTTCTGTGGTAATGAGCTTTGTCACACTTCCCACTATGGCCTTTGCCTGTTCACAGTCCCTTAATAACCTGACTTACTGATAAATTCTTTCTTTCCAATCACAAAACTGAATCTTTCAACATGGAATATAGAATTTTTGATTCCTAACCGTGGTTTCTTTTCTGTCCATCTGTTTTGTTGTTCTAAAGGAACCCTACAAGACTGGAGAAGGTTTTGTCCCTTGAGTGTATTAGAGTGTGTACACGGTGTTGTCTTGTATGCGAGCTTTTGACTTTTGTATTATTTAGTTGATTCTAACTTGCCTCATTCATCAGTCAGTATTCATGTCTTTGTAGTCTGGGCTTGTGTACCAGATTCTCTCTAGGCTGTACACAGCCCTTTTTTAAGGCCTTCCTCAGAAGAGATTTCAGTTAAGATCCAAAAGTCCTGTTTCTAATTTTTGGGATTTTATCACTGTGGTGGAAAAACTGGTTTCTCCTCCATTTCATCCAGCAATATTTGTCATGAAAAGCACTGTTTTCTGGTTGCTGTTTAACCTTTGGCAGAAGGGTTTTAGTTTACAACCTTTCAGTTGTAAACCACGCAGATGCTGGTTGTGGAAGACAAGTTTCATGTTGCACTAGAAGTGATGAATTCCGAAGACCTGATCAGCTGTTCATTTCTCTTAAAAAGAGAAGACAAAACTGTTTTTCTGTGCCATATACTGAAACAAGGATAATATATATTTTTTTCAATTTGAAAGCCTTACAGCCACATTAAATACCCAAAGATAGATTCTTTCTAATAATCTCTATACCTAAAGTGCAAACCTCCTCGACTGGATACCTAAAGAACAAGGTAAAGCATGGCATATGTGGAACCAATTGCACTCTTCAGCGACTTTTAATAATTTCACCACAATTTGGAATGTCATTAAGCAGGCCATCAGAAGAGAGAGAGAGAGCGAAAATCAAGTCACTTATCTCCAAGCAACTCCCCCCAAGTAACTCAGCAAAATTTTTTACCAACCATAAAACTTCTACACTTAATACGTCTCAAGGCATTGTATACATTGTTCCAAAGGACATCTCTCTTGTCTGATTTTCATCATAAATTGTCCCCTCCCTTGTACTCCACATGCTGTACTTCCCTACTCCAAGTTTCTGTCACCCTCTCACTTCCTACCCTTTTACTTCAAACAAATAAATTTTTAGGAGTTTCTTGGTTTCTTTGAAGGTAAACATTTCATACAGATAGTTGTTTTTGCTTAGAAAATGTATCCCCCTATTCATATACCTGGGAATTTATTATCAATCCGTTATGGTCATATTTATATCCTATGGCGCACGTCAAACCTTATGCCAAACATTTGAAAATATGCAGTGGTCAGGCTTCTGCCAAAACAACCTAAGCTCTGGAAAATTTCGCTTCCAGCCAATCCTAGACTTGCGTACATTGGGTATAATTCTAGAGAAAATTGTGTACAACCAACAATCAATTTACATGCACGATATCGCCTCTTTTCGCAGGGGCAGTATGGGTTTTGGACAGGGAGAAGCATAATTTAGTACTAAGAACCCTCACTGACCAAAATCCTAAACATGTACAGAGGCCACATCAACAGATATCTCTCTCTCTCTCTCTCTCTCTCTCTCTCTCTCTCCCTCCATTGATCTCATTCGGAACTTTGACCTTGTTAGCTGATTCATCCTCCTCTTCCATTTGATGGAAATGAATGTTAACACCCAGGCTACTCAAAGACTTGTCCATGAGAACCTTTTTAGGTAAAAACTGGATCAGCATCTTATACATAGTGCCCAGTTCAGAAGACCATCAACTCTTCTCTTAAAAAAAAAAAAAAAAAGAAGAAAAATTCCATCTGATCTTTGCCATCTCACATTAATGTACTGTACACTGATGACATGGTCATATACATGTCCAGTGCTAATATAACAGCTGTAAAAAGGTGCAATTCTCAGCTCCAGGCTCATAAACCCCTGCTCTATGATTTTCGGCTCTATCCAAAAACTAGCAAAGGCCCCAAGCACACTTAACATCAAGACCAGAACAACTTCTCCACTGAAACCACCTGAGCCTTAAAATATCTAGGCATAAAGCTAGACCAGACCTTGAACTTTTAGTTTTACATTGGGTAGTAAATTTTTGTTTTAATTTTCTCACTCTTCTGGGCCAATACGATCTCCCTCATCCTCTCTGGCCATCTAGAGCTGCTGTAAAACAAAGGAGTGCTAATTGCCCAGCTACAGTGTGGGTTATCACTTACAGCCAATGTAATCAAGAAGGATTCCTCAACCCTTCAATCTCTCTGAAACAATATCTGTCATTTTATAGCCTACTCCTCTAAACAAAGAACATCACTGCATGTCAGCAAGAAAGGCTACCTGTCTGTCTATAAATGGAAGTACTGACCTTTCACTTGTTCCTGGTATTCAAACTTTTTTCCATCAGAACATTGTCCATCCTCCAACCCCTGTTAAACTTATTTATCCCCATATACCATACTGTTACCCATTACTGTCAGGGCCAGCTCTATACATGCCTAGAATAAAGTTACACAGTTTGTCTTCCAGCACCAAAATTCTGTCACGCACTCCTCCTTAGCTTAAAGGATTTCTACCTACACCATATTCAGACCGTAGTTTAAAGCATAAGTGGTGAAGCAAAACCTGAGAAAATGCTTTACTCCCAGCTATGAGACTTCACCCGTCCTTTTCTTCCAAAATCTGTCGACGTGATAGTATTCTTCACAGTATGGCTGCAACATAATATAAGTAAGAGTGTGTGTGTGTGTGTGTGTGTGTGTGTGTGTGTGTGTGTGTGTGTGTGTGTGTGTGTGTGTGTTTTTATATATATAAAATACACACACATATATGGATCTACTTCTAAATTCTGAACTTTCAAAACCTTGAATTGCTTACAGATGAGACCATAAGATCAAAGTTTGAACCTTTGAACCATTTAAATGGAGATGTACAGCATGGAACAGTATATATACAATTTTTCTCGCCGTAGTGAGATCTTGGAGTTGGTACATTTAATTAGCAGGGTGTGGGGGGTGCAGGGGGACTTGCCCCCTGCAAAAACATAAACTTTTTTTTTTGTTTTTATTTAAATTTCAAAGTTTAAAAACTTCAGTCTTTTGGTCTCGACCATAAGCAAATCAAGGTATTGTCTCTTCTTCTGGTAATTTCTTCTCACACTTTATGATTTAATTATCTTTCTTCTCAGCCATTCATTTTACTTTTTGAAAACTGTATTTTAACATTGTAACTTAAATCCTGTTACTCTTCAGATATTGTATTTAGTTGTATTTGTCTATTTCAAATACGTATGAGTCTTGTATATTATGTAACATGAGTACTAGTTGTCTCTATGCATCCCAGGCTGAGCCTGAAACTGATCAGTGCCCTACCCTGGTAAGCAAGCACATATAACCACTTATTAAAGAATAAAACAATGCACAATAAGAGAAAAGCCTACTAAGGCAACCAGCTATGCATCAGCAGCACATTTCAGAAATGTTTCTGTACAAGGTATTTAAACTCTATCATGCAGTACAGAACACTATAAGCTAGAGTCATAGTTCAGGACTAGGGTAGGTTTTGGTATGATGGTGCATGCTTGAGGAGACCTGTAAATTCTCTTCAGCATCTTAGCAGTGAGTGTGTTAAAATGGTTGACTTGACATGAGCACCCATGTTACCACTGGAATTTGAATATTCTACCCATGCATGTACATGTTAACAACCATACACTGATATCTACTGTCACTGGCCTGGCCTGGTTTCACCTAGCCTTTGGTTGTCTTCTGTGCCTGTTCTTGATGGGTGATTATCTGGCCAGAACCATCAGGTTGGGTTAGCCATTGCTGGCCACACCACTTATTCCCAACATCCCTTGCCTGGATTCTTCCACTTCCTTAGCTGTTATTTAAACTTTGGTCTTCTGAGTCAGTTAGGGCTTTGTTCCTCTGTACGACATGGCCGTGCCAAAGCTACCCACATTTTCATCAACATTTTTTTTAATAATTGTGCTCCCCCCTTCCTTTGTATAAAGTATAGTGACTTGCTACAAAAGGACATCATTATGAGAGCCAGAAAGTGCTTGAAGAACAAAATATTCCCAGAATCCACTTGTAAATTAACCTAGGTACTGTAGAATTCAGGTGCGAGACAATTGTAAATCTTCATTGAGGTAATGGCACAACTGATGAAACCTGTGTACTGAGAAAGAAGAGCTCAACCAAAATGTTGCAGTTTACAAGGGCCCCAGTGGTCGTTAGCCTAGTCTATACCTGTGAACCATTACAGTGATTTCTTCTTGATCATCAGTCTATGTACTTAATATGGCTGTACATTCCCTAAGGACTCATTTAGTAAGGCAGATAAGGCATCAGACTGATGTAAAGGAATAATGGAGGCTGCTTGTCTACAGCTGGTGATTCATGGTTTTCATTCTCAGTTTTTGTAGCCAGTGTTAGGAACACTGTCTTGAAAACAGTGACAAAGAAAAAAAAATGTAGGTTCTGAAAGTTGCAGATTAGTAAGGATTCCTGGTCTTCTTTTTTGGCCAGGGTCAATCAAATTCCTTTCCGGGAGGACAGTCATTTTTTGACTGTCGATGTAAAGGATTTATATACATCTATATATACATCTATCCCACATTCAGTGGCTCTTGAGTGGATTCCTACTTTAATGTCTTCAAAACAAGCCCCCACCACAGAAATTCAATTGGTGAAGGAATTATTGGATATCATTTTTATCCAGTAATTATGTCTCTTTCAATAATAGATTTTATTTACAACAGGTAGGCGTACCCATGGGTTTGCCCTGTGGGGCCAGTGTGGCCAATATGGTGATGGCTTATTGGGAGAGGGAGTTCATCATGAATCATGATTTGGTCAGGAACTCAGTTTTAATGTATACTCAGTTTTTGGATGATATTTTTATCATCCTAAAAGGGGGTGAGGTAGTTGCTACATCTTTGGTACAACTCTTCAAGTCTTCTACTGGGTTTCTAGAATTTACTTATAGTATTTCCAAGGATAGTATAACTTACTTAGATGTGAACTTAAGGAAAGATTTGATACAAGATCGTTTTATAGCTAAAATACACAGAAAATATACTTTTTCTAATAATTATGTCCATTATGATAGTTCCCATCCATTTAAACAAAAGAGGTCTATCCTTAAGGGCCAACTTGTAAGAGCAGCACGGATGATATCAAGGGATCTCGATTTTTTAGATGAATGCAATTTCATGGCTAATCTTTTCATTAATAGAGGTTATCCCCAGGACTTAGTGGAGGACCAATTTAAAAGATCTTCAGGTATTTACGTGCCTATTTTAAGTCGAGGGGGAGTTGAGTTGATAATACAATTGGAGAAAAAAAAAAACATCTTTTATATCTCAGAGTTTCATTGTTACTTATACTATGGATGCAAGGGGGATTTATAGTATAATCATGAAAAACTGGCCTTTGATTTTGCAGGATGATTCTACACGTAAAGTGTTGACGGGTTTGCCCAGGGTAGTTTACAGGAGGGATTTGAATATTAAAGATATATTGCAAAGGAAATCCAAGTCCTCCAGTAGTAGATCTGGCATGTATAAATGCTCTATGTGTCGATATTGCGGACATATAAAAACGGGGTCTAGGTTTGTAATTTAATAATTTTGTTTTCCATTTAACTGAGAAATTTAATTGCAACAGTACACAGGTGGTGTACTTGGCCCAATGTGCCTGTTGCTCCGCCTTCTACGTGGGGAAGACTGATAGAAGGTTGCAGGAACGTATTTATGAACATTTATATGCCATAAGGAAAGGAAAAATGGAGAACACCCTGGCTAAACATGTCATGGAAAATCCTGGTCATAGTTTCTTATTCAGTGTAATTGATCAAGTCAGCACTAATCAGAGGGGAGGTTATACACTTTGACCTCTTGAGAGTAGGGAATTGTGGTGGCAGCTCAAATTGGATGCTTGCCACGTGCCAGGTCTCAATGGTTCTTTGAGCTTGGCTTGTCTGTTGAAGTTAAAACGATTAAATAGGTGACTTGCAGGATTATTTTACCAGGCAAGGGTCAGATTTGGAATTTGGAGCCTAGTTTTTCTTTTAGGCTCTTAGATGGCCAGTCGATGTTTTTCATACTGGGGTTTTTTGTTACTTCAGTATTGTTTACTCTGGTAGCAGCTGTATATAGGGCCTTGGTACTTATCCTCCACTATAGGTTCGACTTCACTACTATGTGTAGTCTAGGGTACGAGAGGAAATGGTTAGTCTTATTTTTTATATTTTTTATTTTTTCGTTTTTTATTTAAAAAGATTTTCCTTGCTACTGGAAGCTTTAGGTGTTATAATATATACAACTACATTTCAAGAGTATTATATTGTAATTTTATTGTCCATCTAAATATTTTTCCCTCACTAAAAGAAGGTTAGAGGAGATTTAATATATAACTACATTCCAGAAATATTACATCGTTTTCCTTAAATAACAGCTGTATAAGAGTAGGCTCTATTTTTCATCTGTTTTGTGACTGTCCGTTTTATGTTATTTTGTAGATGTAGGACTCGTCACATTATGTGATGAGTTGATGTATTTATAATTCAGTATTTTTAAATGTAGTTATAAGTTCATAGAGCTTCTAATAGATAGTACATGATGTCAATTCTGAGAGTACTATTGACATTCTAAATTGTGAGGGTATTTTATTAACCTTTTGACTTTCTGTAGGTATGTGCATATATATACTTACATAAATTCTTATTTTAGGGTCAGTTTATTGTGTAGTGATGTATTTTAAATCCTTTTGTTATGCTGATTCATTATATATATATATATATATATATATATATATATATATATATTACCTGGTAACGTTTTTAGTGTTGGGGCTTTAAGTTAATTGAGCTCCAGCATGTGATTTGAATGTAATTAGTGACATTTTAAATGCTCTGATGGAGGCGAGGCACTGTTCTACTTGTTTTTTAGGCGTTCTGAGGAAGTTGGATGTGTTCCGACGAAAAGCATACGTTTCTTACGGCTTAAATAAATTGTTAGCTTCTTATATTTTTAGCAAATCAGATTTAATATATTTTAGTGGATTTAAGCACTGGTCTCTAGTGCTGGTCTCAGGAGTGTTTCGTTGGTCTTGTAGGTTCTGGAAGTGATGGGATCAGTGAAAGCCATATTGACAAGTCAGTGGATCAACTGGAGCGGGTGTTGACACATTCAGTGATTCTGGTTGCAGGGTGGTTTAGAGAGAGGATTGGTGAGGTTGTTGGCATTAGTGTCTATTAGTGCAAGGCGCTGCCATTCTGTTTTGTAAAGTACTGTGCTGCACTATAGTTTTCCATCTCAATCTAGGTAATATTTCATGATTTATCTAACTGTGAGTCTGTTCAAGTTTACGCTATGCATTTGTTCTCTCCTTACTGTAATTATTGCTAAATACTGCGATGTCTGAATCTAACCTGTAAAGTTGGAATCTGCCTGCACAGTTAGTTTAACTGTCTGAAACGGTGTTGTACCTGGCTACTAATAAACGGTAAATGAGATAATGTTAAATGCAAAATTGCTTGTGGCCTGGGTATCCTGGAAAAGGGACTAGTTCACTTACCAGCTAAACAGCTGGATAAATGTTTTTTTTTTTTGTGGGGGTTGGGCTAATGGATGTACTAGCAGTTGTCTTCTTTGGGCTGCAGACTGATGCAATATGAATGATTAATTGTAGCCTCATAATACTTACTTGGCCATTTTGTTGTCTGGCTGGTGTGCATTCTGTGCAGAGACTGCATCTCCTCTCTGTGTTTATGTAGCCTTTTGATTGGGTCTCCTATTTCTTCCCCAGACCTGAAAGGCAGCAAACCACAGTCCCGTAAATTGTCAGTACTTGTACATTCATCCCATAATGAACTAGTATCCCATCCATGACTTCTTTTCTACCTTATGTCTATTGCTTACCAGGATAGGGTATCCAAGAGTGAATGAATGAATGAACTTAACCTTGTTCTAGAAGTGTCTTTTGGTTTTTGAAGATTTTTGAAGTAACTGTGCTCCTTCTGTAATGAATGTGGCATGTCTATATCACATTATCGAAATTTTACTACATCGAATCACTAAAGGTCGGCCTCTAGTGATCGATGTAGTAAAACATCAAATAACGTTAAAAACAAAAAAAAACAAAAATAAAAGCTAACTAGCGAAGGCATGGGGGCAAGCCCCCCCTTCACCCCCTCCCCCCTAATTAAATATCCCAACTCCTAGACAGCACTACATTGAGGCAAATGGAAATCTTCCCCCTACGGAGATTTCCGTTTACCTGCATGATGTTCTGCACTTTTGATGTTGTGCTGCCGACAATATCAGCTTCGATATTGTCTGCTTTTGACATCGTGAAGTAAACCCAATGTGGCATAACAATTACATCACTGACCGCAAAATAATACCACTGTCCTGTGCTGTCATGCAGTTAAAATAGTCTTTGCAGACCTGACCACTTTCGAAGTAAAATAAATGTGTTGTTTCACTGTTAACATGTAATGTCTTTTAGAGGACCAAAATGAGTCTTAATAGTACAAGTGTAATCCCCTCACTATGAGTTAATAAGCTACTGATACTGAATGCACTGATTTAATACCCACTTGTGCTTAGTAAGGGAGAATAGATGAAGTCCTTTCTTTCCTGATGGCTTAAATTAATATGTAGGTGGTGTGGAATGTCATATCTCTGGCAGCCTGTACACATCCATGGATTCCAAAGCATTTTCTGAAAACTCAACTTAAAGCATAAGATAAACAAATGGTAAATGTTTTGTGAATAATAAAAGCGATTAAAATTGTACAAATAGCAATCTTAGTACCAGGAAGCATTTTTGCAGTAATAATAGTCGGTGCATTCATAGTCTTTCCATAAATACTATATGTCGTATTGCACACAAATCCAGAATTGTATTTTTTGCCAAACTTTCACAAATCAATTCTCATAACTTGGAAGCTGTAAAACCTACATGTATATAGTGTTAGAACACTTAACCAGATATAAGTGCATGTTTATTGGGATGACCAAAAATGTTAAAAACGGTTTACATTCATATGGTCGAGTGCACATTACTCGACAATACGTTTTACCAACTTTTCTGCATGAATCCTGTGACATCAAACAGTCAGGATGTCATAAAAACACTGAATTCAACATTACTGACCACTCTACACCCTAAAACGAGTGCTACCATGGGTCAAAAAGGGGATGGGATTTTGCGATTTGCAACACTTGCAGTTGCATTTTTGAGATATTGCCGCACTCCTTTCGGTCATACCCACTCGACCATTCGCCGGTCGACCATATGCATGTACTCCGTGAAAAACATATGCCTAATTTTATGATTAGCAATGTCAGTAACACTGAATATCTCTCAAGATGTGCTTCTTAAATTACAAATATTATACCACTTTCTGCAGCAAAATGTAAGGTTTCACCCAATGCCATGCAATAAATTGAAAGTTACAATATTGAGTGTATGTGTATGTATATGTATATATGATAGATAATGTGTGTGTGTGTGGAAATTATTATTTTCAAAATCTAATGAACAGCTAGTGATTTCTCAAGTATAGTGTGAAGCAAAAGGACACGGACGATGAATTTCCCTGTCTTCCACCATGTTATTTTACACCATACCCTTCAATCGACAATTTCTGAAAATAAAGAACATAAGTATAAATGCATGGAAAACCATGATTCATTTCTGCATTACATGATATCCAAAATCAACAATCTTATTGCTATTTTGTTAATAACTACATGCCCTTTTTAATTCTGGCTGCTATTAGTGGGTAAGCCACTTGGCTAAAAAAAAAAAAAAAAAAAAAGCCCAAAAAAGATCTGGGTGCCGTAAGGGGCTATAGGTGTTAAGTGAAAGTATCCAAAAAGGTGCTATAGGCTCAGGAAAAGGCGAACAACAGTATGGGGGGGAAGAAAGGAAAGAATATTTTGATGCTTAGACCTATGTCCCAGACCCCTTATGTAGAGAAGTGTGTGTGCCTGTGTTTGCTTTAAAACTTAGCCATCAGAGTTTGTGCCTACCATAATGCAACTTGTGGTAATCTCTCATTTACAGTCCCTGGTCACATGCATAGAAGCACAGCTGACTCAAATGGGAGTAGTAGCATTTGTTTCTCAGAATCACTCTAACAGGGAGTCATAGCTTTCATCTTTGCTCTAGAGTCTGGGATAAAGCAAAAAAAAATAATGTGGACAAAGGCTTAAAAACTGGGGCAATTTTAGATATTACTCTAATTTGCTTAAAATGTTAACACAAGCTTGTGCATTATGTATTTTTTGAACAGAAAGAAGTAGGTTTGACTAATGTCTAGCATTTAATGATGACTATCCTCAGTAATTTACCAAAACCTAAGAAAGTTGAGGGACAGAGCAAAAATGAGGCAAAATCAATTTTCCAAAATTAGGATCAGTTGAGAGGTATGCACTGAGTTTGACAGAGTTCTGCAACTGGCAATAGAACTATTGAGGCAATTGCTCCTCCAGAATAAGGCGTGCATAGAAGGATAGGGCTACACTAGTCCTCATATGCTATCTAGAGCTTAAAACTGCAAATTTATATGGGTTATCTAACCAGTATTCATTTGTGGATAACAATCTGAAGTAGTTTGCAAAAATTCTTCCTTCTGTCTTTAAGCAACCAGAAAACCTACAGACTCTCTTGTAGAAATAAGCTGTAACCAGAACAGAACACTGTCCAGAATGGCACAATATCCTGTAGTCATACAATATGTAAAGCATGTTGGATGTTTTGTACTGTTGCCAACATTACAACTTCACTTGACGCACTTGTAATATGCACAATATTTTTACCTTCACTTTGGAGAATATGATTTATCTTATCAAATGTAGAAAATAGCTAGAGGCTAGTTGTGTGAGAGAGAGAGAGAGAGACCAGGTAGATAACTCGTACAGGGATGAACTCCTATGGGCACTTGGAATGCTGACCAGTTGAGATTAAGCTTTTTAGATAACATAGTTGCTATAGGTTTTCTTTTAATGCAACTAAGAGTGGACACTCTGTAAGCTTGCCGAGTTCAACAAATTTGTTCATCATAAAATGCATAGTTTTTATTGATAATTAAGGCTGATTTTGAATATAATGACCTTAGATGATTAGGGATGTGTGAAAGACTGCTGGGTTGTTCTCCCCTAGTTTCATTACACCAATCAGTTAATACTGTATTAAATTTCTAATTGTAATATCAGTAGCTATAACTTTTATTAGTAATCAACATTTTAACATAAGGTTCATTCAGATGCGCCAGTGCAGACATAAGAATTTTACATATATACATACCATGAGCAAATATGAATCCTAGTTATAATGTGGTGGTAGCCACCAACCTTTTTTTTTTTGTCCCTGTTGGCTAGAGAATAGTTATATATTGTTAATGCGAGGATGACAGGCTATCCTGTTCATATATACACACATTGTTAATTTAAAGGCTTGCACACATTCTAAGCAAGCATCCTATTACATAGGTAGGTACTAGGCTATTGGCCCTAGGGCCTATATAAGCCTAGCCAAAAGGTACCCTGTCTTTCACCACCCAAGAAAATTATTTTCCTGTGCCCCTGTGAGCAGAGCCACAGATGTGATCCCCAGGCTGAATTTCCTATCTCCCATCCAGTCATCAAGATTTTTCTTGAAGAGTGCTAATGAGCTTTGTTTGATATAGATAAGTAGTCTGTTCCAGAGTATGAGAAGTCTCTGGGACAGGAATCTGTCCCTCCAGCATGTTCTGTTTATCGTGGTGACAAGGTTTAGGTCCCTAGAGCATGTAGCTTGGAGGGATTGGGATTTCTTTAAGTGGAGCATGTCCAACAGCTCTGGATTTGACATAGCGGAGTAAAGCTGGAGTTTTTTGAGACTGTCTGCGTAGGGCATCTGTTTGAGGTCGGTAATCCCTCTTTGTGAGGTATTTCTGTGGCCTTTCCAGTTGTTGTAGATGTCTTGTGAGGTACGTACCAAAAGGCGCGTTGTACTCTATAATGGGTCTAATGAGTGATGAATAGAGGGGAACAATGACATCTTTTTTTTCCTGGATGAGAAACCTTTTGTGATGAGGTGTGCCACATAGAAGGATTTCCTGACTACTGTGGTGATGTGATTATCAAAGGAGAGACTACTGCACACCTGTGTCTCAAGGTCTCTTATCACACTTTCTGTGTTAAGTAGACTACTGCCTATGTGGTAGTTCATGGGTACAGAGTTTTTACCAAAAGGGATGACAATGCACTTTTGGCATTGAGCTTGAGCCCATGGCTTTGACACCAGACATCTGTCTTGGTGAGGCCCTTTTGGAGGATGTCCACATCGTTGGGAGTTTTGATTATGGCTCCTGTTTTGCAGTCATCTGCAAACTTCATTAGCCAAAGACCATCTGTGTTAGCCTGTACTTCAGAAAAGTAGATACCAAACAGGAGAGGACCCAGGACTGAACCCTGTGGCACTTAACTTGTCACTGGTCTGAAGTTGGATTTGGAGTCTGCTACTTTCACAGTGTGGATTCTGTCAGTGAGCCAGTTGGCAACTCATCTCGTGACATAGGGATTTATACCTAGTTTAGTGAGTTTATCTATAATTCCAGGGTGGGGGATGGTGTCAAAAGCCTTGGTGAGATCCAGATAGGCTGTGTGAACCACCTTACCCTCATCTATGACTTCTGTGACTGCTTCAAAGAAGTCAATCAGGTATAGGAGACATGATCTGCCTTTTACAAACCTGAACTGAGTGAGGTCCAGAGTTTGGAGATTACCAATGTCATTGTTTATAAGTTCCATGATGATACATTCCATAGCCTTGCAGACCAGGCTCGTCAGGCTAATGGGGTGGTAGTTCCTGGGGTCTGTGGTGGCTCCCCCTATCTGGAGTGGGATAACCATAGCAGCGTGCCATTCAGTGGGCACAAAGCCTGAGGTGAGGCTATGATTGAACATGGTACTTAGGTGGGGTGCCAGATCGTTGTGTAGTTTGTATAGAACACCGCTTGGGATGTTGTCAGGTCCCATGGATGCAGTGTTCTTGGCTTTGGAGAGTGTGGGTTTTACCTGTGCAGCTGTGATTACAGGAACTTTGCATTCTTCCGGTATAGAGATGGGCCCTTTAGGGGGTGAGGGGGGGGGTAAAGTTAGGAGGGGGGGGGTAAAGTTAGCATTGAACCTATCTGCCAGGATGTTGGCAATATCAGTTGGTTCTGTATATTTAGTGTCATTGTGCTGTGACTCAAAGCAGATCCGAGTGTTGCCATTGAGATTCTTGACATGGCTATAGAATGCTTTGTGGTTGTCTTTAGAATCAGTGGTGATTTTTGTTTTCGTAATTAGCTTTGGAGGATTTTGAGGGATCTCAGCTTCTTACTGAGCCAGACTGATATTGGCAGTCATTACTGTTTACATAATCTACCACTGTGATTTCTTCATATTTGTATTGGCTTATGATGCAGGCAATAGCCAGTAGTTTAACTTGCCACAGAGTAAGGATTAAGTGTCTTCATTTAAAAAAAAATAATAATAATGTGTGTGTGTGTGTGTGTGTGTGTGTGTGTGTGTGTGTGTGTGTGTGTGTGTGTATATATATATATATATATATATATATATATATATATATATATATATATATGTATATATGTGTGTGTGTACATATATTATATATGTATATATATATATATATATTAAAATCTCCATGGAATAGCAACATGTTTACTAGGAATGCTAATGGAGGTATAACACAGAACCAGTAGCCAGCAGTAAGCTGCTACTTGTGCTCTCAACGTCAAATCCAGGTTCGCAGAAGCTTCGATGAGAACCATTACTTTGACAGGTTTATTGATCCTTAAGCATATGTGATCATGGATGACAATAAAATGCAGCAGAAAGGAATTGGTGTTTGAAGTTGCTATAGCTTGTAGCAGTACATAGTGAGGACCTGCGAGTGAAATTGTGACCCTTTAGTGCAGTGTTAACATTAACTACTAACATTTCTGGTCAGTACTCTTATCATTAGAGCCAAGTAGTTAGTAAAATGTTTGTGACTGCCAAAACAACAGTTGAATCAAAGTAAGAGACTAATTTTGTAGTGCTGTGTGTATACAGGAGGCCAAAGTGGTGAAATGCATTTGCTGGTAGTGAAATGGCAGTCTTTCATCACACTTGTGTTGCTTCCTTAAGGTCTTCATTATATCCTGGCTTTTCTTCCTCTAGAACCCTACCATTCTGAAGCCTGTTCTTTGTCTTTTACTGCAGGCTGTCCTGCTAATGCATCTGCATGCAAACACATCCCAAATTATACTTTTTGTTAAGTAACATTAACATGAGCAATTCCTATTGCCTATATTTGACCATTAACACTCATTCTTTGATACCACATAGTGAAATGTTATTAGTCCTCTTTGTCTTTCTAGTGATGAAATAACATTTGCTCTGCCAGACAAAAAATATCAATGATAAGCACCTTTAAACTATTCTTGGTTACGGGAACATTAAAAGTTTAATCACTGAAAAATGCACTAGCATATGATGTTGTCATGTTCTAGTATATTTCTTCCTCTCAGCTCTTGTTCATTGGTATCATAAGACATTTTTTTTTGTTTCAGTGAGGCAGACTAGAACTTGTTTATGTTTGTAACAACTGCCATGTCAACATTCGCCCCTTTGTTATAAAATATTCCTGGAATTAAGATCACTTAAACTCAAGTCAGCTTTGGACGCTCTCTATGGGATAATCATTTCATTTTATATTGGCACGTTAACAGTTATGAATATTTCAGCTCCACAAAACAGGGATGTGCAGGAAAAGTAGGGGCATTTGAAGTCTTCATATCTACTTAATATCTGTCATTTTAGACGTTAAGGACCAGTTTTGTATAAAATGTTTATTTAAACAAATACTTGTAACTTCACTATTTAATAACATTTTAACAACAAATTCACAATATACCTTCTAGGAGTTAACCACCTAAACTGTACAGCTGTCATTGCAATTTTGTCTGAAAGTGCAGTATGTTCATAAATATTGTTAGAAAAAAATTCACAGTGACAGTTGTATAGCTCATGAAGCAGAGACTGAAATTAAATTGTTGTGATAAATCAGTTGATATTGGTTGTCAAGCTAGAAGCATTAATTTATTAAAACATGAAGTTTCCATTAATAAACCGATACAAAGCTGTTGTGATAATGGAAGATGGCAAGGCAGAAGGCACACTCCAATTAGACGCAAGAAAGTGAAATAATTTATTCTGCCAACATTGTTCATACCCACTGATGATCTAACTGTACTTATTACCATATTTTGATGGGTCTAACACGTCACATGATCTAGATGTCTTGGTTCACTTTGGAGTCTAATGCTGCTGTACGAAAATGTCTTCTCACATTGTGTGTGTGTGTGTGTGTGTGTGTGTGTGTGTGTGTGTGTGTGTGTGTGTGTGTGTGTTTCAACGTATATGTACCTTTTAGCATGAACATTTCCATAAATCTGCAGTCTTTTTATTAACAAGTCATGCAGTTTCCTTGTCAGTGACAGCTTGAATGAAAAATCTAAATGCAGTATATTATTTTGTGATACGTACAAACTATGCATAAAAATCCATTTGGAGAAGCTAGCACATATGTCCAAAAAATTATATTCATCCTTTGTCTAATAAAGGTATGTTGAAAATTGTGGTAGAAGAAGGAAATAAATGTTAAGGTTATGAGTGGGGTACTCTGCTTAAAATTGTAACACACAATTGTTGAAAGGTTTTTTTAAAGTTAATTGCATGCAGAAATCATGATGTTCAGAGTCTGATTTTTTTTCAAGATGGATCACTGAAAACACTAAACGAGTTTGCATTTTTCATATAAAAGAAGTAGCTGATCATAAACACAAAGCTAAGCAATGTATGACTATAAACAGATTTACCAATGATTGTAAAATAAAAATTAGCATATTGCAACTAGTAACAAGACGTGCTTTATGTTCTCAGTTAAGGATGTAATGTACAGATTTTTCACATTAAGGTACATGTCTGTAGTACCAATAGCTACAGTCCTGGAAGTTTAAGGATGTCAGGTGGAGTGAGGAAAGGGTCTTAAAAGCAAGGAAAGCTGTTCTGTATTGTATCATACAAGACAGTGAAGCTATAATCAAACAGTGTATTCACAGAATGTACTATCTCAAGAATGTTAACATTGCTGAAAGGAAAGGATTCATTCAAGCCTTGTGGTTGGCCATGGAAACGTAACACTTGCTGATGTGATTTCTGCAGTAGCATCCCTTCAAGTCAGCATGTGGCATACTCACAGAGGTTTTTATTTATGAAGAAATTTAATATTTAAAACATATAAAATGAATAGCTTTTTAGCACGGGTAAGTACTTTGGTGCCCTTGTCATGGTTTGAATGTTTTCACAAGAATCTTTCTGAATTTGCTGCTTGCTGGAGTTTTGCCTAATGTATCTGTCAAGATGTTGATTACTGTTTAGAAGACTTTTAGCTAGTTATTAATAAAGCGCCTACTTTTTGAGTGTAGCAGTAGTAGGGAGAGATTTTTTTAATATTTGTTTCTCAGTGTTTTTTCTGACATATCAGAGGTACAGTCTTCCAATGGCATGTTTTTAAATCAGATGCAACCCCCCCCCATTTTGATTTGTGCTGTCACCAGCAGTGTAAATGAGACACTTGTGCCACCATATTTCTGAAACCATCCTGGCTAGTTCATATCCATTCAAGAAATTCCCATCCTTTCTTTCTTTATGGAAGAACATTAATTGCAACAAATCCATACCATCCTTGTAGTCTTCCAGCTCTAGATATGGTCACTCAGTTAAATTGTCAAAAATGTAGTTTAGCAATATTTGACCTACTGCTATTATAATTTATCAGTGCTTGAAGCAAGAATGATGTTGCTTTTTCTTAATATTTGTGCATACTTTTTTTATGCAGTCAGATACAGAATTCCTTTGTGGATGGAAGACCTACAGTAGGATATGAAATAAACCTGTATTGGAGGTGGAGCTGATCTAAATCCACATATCTTGTTCTTTTTGTAGAATTAATTTTAGATAATCTTGGTGAGTTTCCTGAATATCAAAAGTATACCTTGGCTATAGCTTGTCTGTTAAGTGCATATTTAAAATTTAAGGAAGAACAGAACATGCTTGTCAGTGGTTTCTGGACACAAGAATTTGATTTTAACTAGTTATATGTAGATAGTTTAATAGTTTCTAGATGTGGCCATTTGGTTACTTGTACTGATATGTAGATACTTTTGAGAATTGGATTATTTATAGTAATATGTTGATACTCTAGCTGTAGATATTGAATAAACTTTTAAAAATGGTTACACTGCCCACTGTACAGAAAACAGCTAATCTAGAAATGTGATCCATTTGCCTAAGGCATCACTTTTTTTTTAAAGCTATGCATTATATATTACAAGGGGAACCAATTTGTTTCCTAGCTGGCCAGAATTCAAAAACACTTTGTAACAAAGTTGCTTTATTTTACTTCACTTGTTCAGAAGTTGTGGATATCCCCTTTCACCCCCCCCCCCCTTACATTTCATTCTGCACACACCATTACCTTTTGTATTGCTCTGTTTAATTCGATTTACCCACCATGAACAGCTCAGTTGAAAAATCCAAATTGGTTCACTTTGTCTGATGCAGGAGCCCAGTACCCAATCTGCAGATGTTTTTGGCCTTTAGCAGCAGCTAATAACAAAGTGTATGACTTGTTTTTGTGTGACTGGTCCAAAACAGAAGCAGACTGAAAGCAGAATAATACATGTGTTTTCTCTTCTTGTATTTTTTATGTATGGTGTGTTAATGGACTCCAGTGGACAGTCTTTAGGTACATGTTGAAATCTACTAACTTTTTTTGTTTTTCATCCCTTAACTTTAGTGAAGTTGATAGTCTGTGCCTCGTTCAGAAACTCAGATGTGTGCTACTTGCCTAGGTGCTTCCCCTTCCTGACTCTTGCATCACTGTTGAGCTGTCTTTGTGGCCTGTGATATCAGTTTTCTGTGTTGCACAGCTGCTTTTGAAGTTTTAATAACAGTCTCTTGTTCCATTTTTATGTGGACCTGCCATATGGGTTGCTTCTTTCCAGGGAAGGAATGTCCCTCTTGGGGCTGCTATCACACTGTTGTGATTTCATAGGATCTTAAGAGGTTACTAGGCTAATGGCCCTGGAGCCCTTCCAAGCCTAGCCAAGAGTTTATCCCCAAAAAGAAATCTCAATCGGCACTTGTCGCCCCTGTCATTGAGAGACACAGGTGGAACCCCTGGGACAAATTTGTGGTTTCCCATCCACTCATCAAGGTTGCACTTGAAGAGGGTCGGCAAGGTGCTCTGTTTGACGTGTATGGGAAGTCTGTTCCAGAGGTGGGTCAGTCTCTGGGAGACAAACCTGCATCTTCAGCAGGTTTTGCTGATGTTGCATATTAGAGTCTGGCCTTTTGAGAGGGTAGTGCGTGAGGAGTTAGACTTGTGGATATGGAGCATCTGTAGTAGGGTAGGGTCTGAGATTGCATTGTAGGCGAGACACAGACCACCCCTGAGCCATCTGCATGATACCAAGTAGAGTGATAGTGATTTGAGCCTGTCTGGATAGGACAGGTGTTGGAGGCCATGGATTCTCTTTGGGAGGTATTTCTGTGGTCTTTCTAGTTGGTGCAGATGTTTGGAAGAGTACATCCCAAACTGGGCATTATACTCAATTATTGGTCTAATGAGGGAGGAGTATAAAGAGGTAATAACCTCCTTGTTTTCTGGATGCAAACCCTTTACTTATGAGATGAACCACCTAAAAGACTCTCTGACCACGGTTGCTACATGATGGTCAAATGTAAGGTTATCAGCCTGAGTTTCCAGATCTCTCACCACAGGTTGTGTGCTTAGGGGGTTGCCGTTGATGTGGTAATCAATAGGGGTCGTGTTTTTGCCTAATGGTATGATACAATTTTTTTGCATTTAGCTTGAGAGCATGACTTTGGCACCAGTCATTAGTTGCTGTGAGACCCTCTTGCAGTATGTTAACATCATTTGGGGAGTCAGTGACAGCGCCCAACTTAGTCATCTGCAAACTTGATCAGCCACAGGCCCTTTGTCTTTGCCTGGACCTCTGAGTAATAGATGCCAAACAGTAGGGGTCCCAGGACAGATCCCTGGGGAACTCCACTAGTGACAGGTCTGTTATTGGAGGTGCCTATTTTGGCTTTGAGGGTCCTGTCAGTGAGCCAGTTGGCCACCCACCTGATGAGATTGGGATTTATGCCAAGCTGTGTTAGCTTTTCAATGATGCCAGAGTGGGGGATTGTGTCAAAGGCCTTGGCCAAATCAAGGTAAGCTGTATGTACTGACTTTCCCTCATCCAGGGCCTTGGCGACAGCCTCAAAGAAGTCAACCAAGTTCAACAGGCAAGCTCTGCCCTTGACAAATCTGAACTGGGTGGGGTCAAGTGCTTGGAGATGGCCTATGTCCTTGTTTGAGATCCATAATAATACACTCCATGGATGTACAGATCAGACTTGTCAAGCTAATGAGGCGATAGTTTCCCAGGTCAGTAGTGGCACCACCTTTGTGCAAGGGGATGACAGATAGTTCCCCACTCTGCTGGAATGAAGCCAGTACTTAGGCTGTGTGGTTGAACTCGCGGTGGTGGTGCTGCAGTGGTGTTGTCGCCTCACAGTAAGACGCTGTCCGGTTCGATTCTCAGCTAGAGCGTCTTCTGCATGGAGACATGCGTGAATGGGCGTACCTTCGTTGAAGGTTGTGTCAGGGCTGGTAACACGGCACGTAAAAATCAACTACCAATCATTAGCAGACCGGAGTTCCGGTGTGGCGACCCCTAACCGGGAAAAGCCGAAAGACACACACACACACTTAGGCTGTGGTTGAATAGGGTGCTCAATGGAGAAGCGAATTCTTGCTGGAGATGGTGCAGAATACATCCTGGGATACTATCAGGTCCCATAGAAGCTGTGTTCTTTGCCTTGGATAGGGCCTGTAACACCTGATTTATGGAGATGTGAGGTGCAGGACAAGTGTCGGGGATGTCAAAAGGGCCTTTGGGGGAGGACGGGGGGGGGGGTGCTGTTTGTGCTGCATCTAAGTCAACAGGATAAGTTTAAGTGATACTTAAGTACTAATTCAGAACAAACCTGGGCTTTGCCATGGAGGTTCCTGATGTAACTGAAGTAGACTTCATGGTTTCCCTTTGTTATGGAGGCTAATTATGATTCATAATTTGTCTTGGAAGTTTTCACTAGTGATCTAATTTGGTTGTTGAGGCTAAGGAGGGAGTTTTTCCAATTTGGAATTTGTTCCCTTTTACCCTTGGACAACAGTTTCTTCCTTTTGTTGTAAAGCCTGTTGATTAGAATATGTCCACCAAACTGGTTTGCTTCCTTGAGGAGCAGATTTTAGTTATTTTGGGTATGGCTGAGTCCATGCAGTTTTACAGATGTTTGTATACACTACATTGGCGTACTGTTCAGTATAGTTTGTCTGCGTCCCGTGAGGGGGTGCGGTGCTGTAAAGCCACAGATACCCTCCATTAGGAGGTTGTAGTCAGCTTTTGAGAAGTTTTTTATTTTGATTATGGCTGGGGGGAGTAGGGAGGGAGAGAAACTTTGAAAGAAACAGTCCGATGATCTGATCTCACCAAGGAAGAACATACAATGGGAGGGGTGCATCTGTCACCCATGTTGGTAAGAACGAAGTCCAGAATCTCATCTCCCATTGTGAGGGATGAGATGAGCTGGTCTAGTGTGTTAGAACTGATGAAGTTGAGGAATCTTTGAGAGAGTGCATAAGTGCAATAATAGTACATCCAGTCTATGTTGGGGTAGTTAGTCACCAAGTGTCACGGTGTTTGGGGGGGGTACCTTGATGGAGTCAAGTAGATCCAGGTAAGAGGAGTGGGCGTTCTGAGTCATGGAGGGGGGGTCTATAGCTAGCTATAACTTGTATGGGTGTCTTGCCAACTGTCAGTTGTACCTGGCGTAGTTCTAGTGCATTATGCTGGCAAACCAGTCTGGAGGTGTGCCTGTCCTTAATGAAGATAGAGACACCACCACTGACAGCATCACCCTTAGTCTCCCAACCTCATTTTGGGGTCAGAATGTGTGGAATGAGGTATAGCCTGGTAAGGCAGGGATGTTCTCCGCAGCCCTGAACCAAGTTTCCATGACCACACAGGTATCAGCATCTTCCAGTGCAAGGAGGGCCTCCTCCAGTGAGTTCATTTTCAGGTTAAGGCTCCTAGCATTAAGCAGCATGACCTTCAATTTACTTTTGAAAAGATCTTTTAGGTTGGAAGGTTTGTCTTTGGGACATTGCCTAAAAAAGGCACAATGGGGGAGGCGAAAGCCTTGGCCAGCATCTGGAAACCCAGTGGTGACTGGTGAAAACCATCTCTGGCAAAGCATCGAGGCCTGTCGACCATGTCATCCCAGGCAAACAGATACTGGATCCCCTTGGAATGACACCAGAAACTAAGCCAATTGTTGAAGTCCATAATTTTTTCTTGGTATTGTGGCATCATTCTTGGTGAAGGTAGGACACTGCTTAGGGCTGGGGTCATACCTGCCTGGAACACATACTCCGAGAGTTCAATCATGTCTCTTCATATAGTCCAGGGAGGTACGTCTCAAGTCATTCACACCAAAATGTACAATGATAGAGTCGTACTTGTACTTGTGCAGAGACTTAAGTGCTTGCGTGATGTGGTGGATTCTGGCACCAGACAGATAACAAGGAGAAGGTCACAGTCCGTTGAGCCTGGTGAGTAGGACATCAGTGTGTCTCACAACTGAGTCACCAATGAATAGTGTGTTTAGTTTACTGTTGTGTCTTGTGGGCTGTGATGGTTTATTGTTTTGCCTTATGGGCCATGTTTGTGAGACACTGGTGCATTGTCTGCTGTATGTATTGTGTTTGGTGTTGCTTGTGGAATGTTTGAGTTTTCCACATATTGCAAAACATCTATAACCTAAACATCAAATTGCATCCATCAAACCTGGGGAAATCACTATTAATGAAGGACTCGTATTAGTGCTTGTTTAGTTTTGCAGACAATAGAAAGGAGCAGAAAATGGTTGGTTTTATTTATTTTGTTTCAACCCAAGGTCGATAAAAAAAATATATAGAAGTTGTACACTGATAATACAGAAAGAGCCATAAATAAATACATAAAAAAGAAAATCCATACAAAAAATCCAAACAAAATTATCTTGAAAATGGTCTCATACATAGCTAATTGAAATTTACTCTAAGATGTTCTTGCTGACGTTTGTTCCATCTGCTTCAATTTCCAGTAACTTTTACATACCCAATTTGCCATTCTCATAATGATATGATACAAAGTTGAAAACAATCTTCAAATTTTCCATATCACTGTCCCAATTCTTTTTAATTTCAAATCATTCATATTTATACTTTAACATGTCTATATTCCCAATCACTTGTAAATATTTGGTGTTTTTCTCTAAACTCAACTTTTTTTTTTTTTAACAAAAAAAAGACTGGAATGGCTATTTATTTACCATTTGCACTGAATTTCTGTCATACCTCTCAAGATCTTAGAGCAAGAACTCTGGACAAAACCAAAGTGGGACAATTTTTAAATATTGCTCTTACAATCTTAGAAAGTTGATATAACAACAGGTTTTACATTAGCATGAGTTTTCTGAATGGCATGAAGCCTGAAACTCAAATGCCTATCCTTTATTTTTTGATGTCAATGTTTTATGATTTGCCACTAGTTTGCCAGAAAATTTTTTGAAAAAATGGACCAAAAATATGAGGCAAAAATCTGGACATTGTGCAAAAATCTGTACAGTTGAGAGGTATGATTTCCATCATTTTATAGTCTTCTTCAAGTAGGGAATACAAGACTCGCATATATGGAGAACATTCAAGGAAAACTGCAAGTACCTACTGTTTTAGTACATCTTTCACTAGCCTGCTACATTTATTCTGTCACCCATTTTTCTTCTTCATCCAGGCTTATGTCATAGGTTGGTACTAGACTATCAGCCCTAGGGGCCTATACAAGCCTAGCCATAAGAATTCCCCGACTATTTCTTCCCACAATATTTACTTCCGTGGACCCCTGTCTAGCAGGGAGACCTCGACAATTCTTTGGCTAAAATTTCACGTTTTAATTCAGTTAGTCAAAGTTGTCCATAATCCGAATTCTTTTCTTATATAAATGTGGGAATGGAGATAAATTAAAATGATTTATTAATCTGTATACAATTCCTGAGCTCCATATGAAATGAGTAAATCCTGCATTTTTTGCAGTAAGCAAAAGTTTAATTCTTTTTCCACCCAATTTCTTATCCAGTATAGATTTAATTATACATTTCTTTTCTTTGACAGAAAAAATCTGAGTGCTTATACCATTTGTTCAGATCAACAAAAATCATACCTAAATGTTTTGTGCTATATATCTTTTGATTTCTTCTTTTACATAAAATTGATTTTAATTTCTTAAGATTCAAAATCATATATTTGATTTTTATTTGTTAAATCTGCACCCTTCAAATTTTCTACTAATACTTATCTGAATCTGAATAGTTTTCATAGTTTTATTCCTCTACTGCAAAATGGTTTTCTAGATCATCCATATTAGTCTCTAACCTACTAGCTTTATAATGGTCTTCTATGTAGTTATCTAGTCTAGGCTGAAATGTGCCTAATGATGCTAGAATCTCTGACCTAGATGGGAAGTTTGTTCCATATTCTTGGTTTGAACTGTCACAAAGCTGTCTGTTTTAACTATTCTGTTATTCACTGTAATAGAACATACTTCTCGGTTTCTTTGACACGGGTGTGGTTCAGCTATAGTCAACCCAGTTTCATTCCTTAATTCATCAGTTATTCTGATCTTAAAAGCCAAACATGACTTCCCCCTTACTAATCTGTACACTACAGTACAGAGATCCAGTGCCTTTAGTTTATCACAGTATGCCAAGTTATTAAGATTGTTTACACTCTTAGGGTAACATCTTTGCACAGTCTCCGTTTCACAGTAATAGATTACAAAAGGACAAGTTGTGTTTGATTGTGGCTCTAACCAGAGATGTATGAACTAAGCCCACTTGTTCCAAAGCTTTATTTTTGATATCATTGATGTACCATCTAAAAGTCGGTCCTTGCTCATACCTGACACTGTCCTTTGGGCCTGGTAAGTGTTTCCTATACTAGCTGCAAAGGAAATGGGGCTGATTCTTTCTGTCCTTTGTGCACCATGCAGGCACTCTTGATAGCCACTAGCAAATGCTGCCATTCTCCAGAATTTCTTCTGACAGTGTGGGCACTTTCACCAGGAACCAAATGGTAGCCTGTGAATTATGCTTAGTGTGGTTTCTCAGTTGCAGGTAGTATGACAGAGCTGTGCAGTATCATTCTGAGTACTCGTGCAGTTCTGCAGCATAAGTTTACAGCCATTCGCTGTCTGAGATGAACAAAGACACAAACAGTGCCTGAAGTTGCACATGAATGTTGGCAAAATTATGTACCAGGCTAAATTTGCCTGCATGTCTTGTAAACAGGAATAAACGTGCATTGTTTTAAAGGCACACTACCATTGTGTTCTAGATCATACAGAATGAAAACGTTGTATTCCAGATCTGATTAGCAGTACTAAGGTGACTAGAAACTATTCATGATCATACAAATTTATGAAGAAGTACATGGTACTCTGAAAGTGTGAGTGAAACTTTTTTTTTTTGCATCCCCTCCTAAGATTGTGCTCCCTTGCACCAGAATTCACAATGGAAAAGGCTAGCAATATTAATAGGTCTTTGTGTTTCCTGTCTATATACTGTATTGGCAGTAAGGTACCCCACAATATGAGGACAACCTCTCATTATACATTCCTGTCATTAATTTACTCTGTGACCTGTAATGGTGCATACAGCAGTCCTGTGCACATCTCCCACTGTTCTAGGATAAGACTGTTACTGGCTTTCCTCAAAGTGCCCCCCCCCCCCCCCCATGTTGACAGCAGATATGACTGTCCTGTGCCACACATAACCTGTTAGCCCTAAAAAAATGGATGAGCCTTTTTGGGAGTAAATATGTGCCAATGTGTGGCAAATACTTGTGTTGTATGTATTCGTAGATGTATAGATTCATATATTTCATAGGTGGTTACAAGGCCATTGGCCCAAGCCATTTTAAGCCTAGCCAAGCTTACGCCAAATTTACTAAAATATTGCGGATGTTAAAAAATATATATATTTATATTTTGCTGACGTGTCAATACCACAAGGAATTTTATGGTTATAGCATATCAAGTGTTCACAGGCTGCCCCTGTACATTAGAGACATAGGTGCCAAACCAAGAGTATATTTGTGATTTCCCATCTACTGGTGCAAGTTGTCTTTAAATAGGGCTAAGGATGAGCTTTGCTTCACAGAAGCCTGCTCCAGAAAAGAAGTAATCCTTGAGACCATTACCTGTCCTTACATTTCCTATTTGTTGTAGAAAAGCTGTAGGTCCTTAGAACAGACATTTTTAATGCTATTTGTTATGCATATGTGCAACAAATCCATCAGTGTGGGATCAGAGGATGCCTTGTAAGTTAGTTAGATAGCAGCTTACCAAGTCTGCAGGAGACAAAGTACAGGGACAGGGCCTTGAGACTGTCCACATAGGACTAGTTTACTTCCTGTATTCTTTTTGTGAGGAATCTTTGGGATTCCTCAAGCTATTTTAAGTGCCTGGTTAGGTACATGTTGAAGGGTGCGTTGTACAGTGAGTGGTCTGAGAGCCGAATATAGTGGAACAAAGATTTCCTTAGACTTTGATGCCATGTCCTTACTTATAAGTTGTGGAACATAGAATGATTTTCTCACCACAGTAGACACATGGTGGTCAAGGGTCACATTGCTGTCAACATGCTTCCCAGATCACTGACCTCTGGATCTAATTTTAGGGGTGTATAATCAATGTGTTAACATCCAGGGGTGACAGTCTAGAGAGTACTGTTATGCATTTTGTCCTTTTATTTAAAATGGAATTTTTTATTCCTGCATCTGTCCCTACTTTATCCTGTAATATGCCTGTCCTTTTGATGATAATGTGGTATAAGTAGATGCAGCTGGCAGTATGACATCTAAGGACAAGGAGGGTATCAGTACAGCCTCTAGGTCTGTGTTGTACATTCATTATTCCCTCCATGTTCAGAGGACAAACTGGACAGCAGAGGCTGAACAGTTTTAATCCTACAGAAAATGTCCTGCTGCAGGTACTAATGACACATGGACATCTGGTTTGGGAAAGGGATGCTGACCAGTCATTATAAGATGGTGTGACAAACTGAGCTGCATAATGCACGTCATGGGGGTTGATGTGACACATTGCATCAATGTCCCATTTATGTTGTTGATGTGTACAGTATCCTGTCAAGCCAAAGGCACCTTCCATAGAAAGTGAGAGGTCAGGCAAGGTAGAGTGCTGTAGTATTGAAGGCTGACCAAGCCAGAGGAGTGTTTATTGCTTTTGTAGGGGGACAGTGGTTGTAGGATCATCCCTTGAGGAGTGGACACTGGCTTGAGCATGGACTCAACCTCCATGTCTTTGAAGGATGCACCAGGTTAGTACCATTTCTGTAACTTAGAAGTGTAAGTACAATCTCCTAGGCAACATGTGCTTTAATAAGCTTATTTGTTATAGTACTATAAGGTATTTAGCCATAGCAGAACGGCAACAGGGGTAGCTTTAGGATTGTAAGCTACATCTGCATAGCCATCTTTACTGTGCATCCAATCTGTCTTTTTTTTGCATTCATAGGGCAGACCACTGCTACAGTGATACCAGATTTGCCCTCTGTGCAAAGGTTTATGGCAAGACAGATTACCCAAGTCATAGTTCACTGAGATAGGGACAGTGTCTGCTTCTATCCAGGGTGAGCATTTGTAATCTTCCCCACAGGTGAACCTGATGGTGCACAGCCTGAATTCTCACAATCCCAGCTGAGGGAGGGTCCCCTCTGGCTGCATCTACTCCATATGGCTGTAGCCTCAGAAGAGCACACTGAGGTGGGTATACAGAGCATTTTGTACTTGGAGGGGTGCCTGACAATCGAATGCATCGGAGTGGCACCTGACACGCAGGCAGTACTTGGGATTAATCAGCAGATGATGTGCAGTATCATCTGACACAGTCTCTCGCAATCCAGATAAGTGTGGAGCTGATTGCTGTGTTGCATGGCATCCATGAAGGCATGGAGTCCATTGGGCTTGAGATGTCTGTGGTAGTAGTACCATTTACTCTCCACTTCCGTGGGGAGACTTTCTGGTGCCACCATCCCTGCTTACAATGACAGTGCTGTTAAGAGTCAGAATTGGGTACATACTAGGACTGGCCATATGCAGTGGCTATTGCAGGGTATATAATCCACACATTTATGTGGATATGTACAGTTTTCTGCCACCTTTTGTCAGGAGCATTCACATTTGCTGTTCATTGACAGGAAAACCCTTAAGTGGAAACATGTGTCTCATAGTCTTGCTTTCTCTGCTGGTTGGGGGAACCCCAAGTCCTGCTTCAGCAGGTCAGTTTAATGGCTGCAGAACATGATCATGTAGTGGCTCCTGTACACCATCGCATGAGGAAATTGCCCATGACCTAGAGTATCCCTCACCTCACTATTCCCATCTGTGCCTCCTGTAATACGTTTCCTCACCCAGTGTCTGTAAACGGACATGCTGTTGTGCTTGGCTGTCTCACTGTAACTGACCTGCTTAGTAAAAATAGGAACTTTGGCTGCACTGTGTGGCTGAAATGTACACTGACCCATGCGACTTGATAGTATCACTGAGTATATCCTGTTTGTTCTCTGTGACAATGCAGTGTTACTTTGTACATATTCGAGCCATATGTCTGGAATGTAGAGCACTGCTTTGCCTCTGTAGCTGTGTATTGCTCTGTAGGTAGTGGCTTTGCTGCCGCTCCACCACACTTTTCTTGGATGATGTGCTGATGCACCTGCCCTGATGCCTTTGTATGTGCACAGTTTAATAGTACCAGCATCTTGGTCCTACACTGCCTGTTTCCTGCGCCAGTTCATTAAATGGCTGTCCTTATTCTTCTTAAGCCTTTGAGCCACATGAGGCCTTTATTGTTGAACATTTGTAATCTGTGACACACAGAAGGCAAGTGATCCCTTTCCTTTGTTTTGCTTGGAAACCATATATGCTTTTTCACATGTAGAACTATTTACTAAAGAACGTGTTGAGACCTGTGAAATAGTGTATCTCCATTTGGTCTATGAAAGGTCCCATTACAATAGAAAGTGATGTATATGTACATAGTCTTTACAGGTATTCGAAGGTCTCACATTCTTATCAATTCCATGTTTGTCAAGCAAAGCCTGTATGATGTACTAGTCAGCTCTAAAGAGATCAGTAATCTGTGAAACATGGTATATCACCTGCTGACTGTAACATTTCTGTTGGTAACACATGGCACCCCACTCAGTGGTAGGAACTAGTGAAGGTAAGAATGAATGTGAGCTGCTGCTCCAAACATTCTTGCTCTGTGCAGCAAACAGTTGGCTTAGAGGATTAAGGAGTTGTTAATGAGCCGTCTTCTGTGGTCCAGTGGTAGAAAGATTGATTCCATCAGCCTCCATTACCTGTGTGACTCTAAGCAAGTCACTTAACCCAACTGAGTCTGAAAAAGGTCCATGGAGATGAGTGTTCCACCCCAGACGACAAACACAAATAAATAAATTATTGGCATGCTTTCCCTTGTATATTCATGAACAACATTGGCTTGCAATTTCCTTCAGAAATGTCTATGAATTGCAAAAAAAGTTCACTGAGCACACTTTTACCTGGTTTTATTTGAATGTCATTGTGGTTATTTGCGTACATCTTCTGTTGATCATTTGATCTTCACAGCACTGGTTTGTAACATTGAACTCTTAAGCCAGCTAGTAGCTGGTGGTACTCTGCGCATGGCTGATTCTGGTGCAGATGCCCACTACATACTACGCAGCTTGTCTTTTAATCCCCACCTTCTTTTAAGGCATCGGTGTCATTGATGTAGAATTAATACTGCCTGTTATACAAGCAGTTTATGCATTTAAGTAGAAAAATTAATTTAAGCTTTGGAAATGTGAATTTTAAGGATTGTGCAAAGCATCAGACTGTATTCCATAGATGTGTCTGAATGCACATTTTATTGCCAGGCCTCTAAAAAGACTCCTAATTAAAGATTTAAATTTTTAGTAATGAATACTCCTGGATACGGTCTATACTGTATATGAGATGTATCATCAAAGTGAATTAGTCCCTCATCTTCCTGTTCCAGGACTGGTATATAAGGTACAATTTTTATGTGCTCACCTATGTAGTATGGATAGGTTAGTCTAGATGGGTCCCATACATGTCTGAAGATGGCGGTACCTGACTACTTCTCACCACTGCACCACCTTCAAAATGTCTGCTAACTGTAATGTCTCTATAACCTGACACCTTACTTTAGAAATACCCTTTCTGTAACATTGCCACTATACAAGACAGCTGGACACACACTACATATAAACTTTCACACGCTACATTTATCCCCTTATTTAACCCTAACCCTCAAACATTCGAGCATGTGTGCACACACACACACATACACACATATACACACACACACACACACACACACACACACACACACACACACACACACACACACACACACGAAATCCATCACCTTACCTAACTCTAACCCTAGCCTATATACACACACACACACTTACCCCAGTACAACTCTGCTTACCTATTTTGGCAATACATACAGTAAATAACACAGACTGTCAGTAAGAACTTTGGTCGACAGGTGTACGAGGTCAGCAATCTTCCTTGTTAGGGAATTTGCCCTTTCCCAGGGATTGTGGTATTAGAGTAAAGGTAGGAGGACGATATGGAAGGAGTTGCAATACAGGTAGGAGGACAATATGGAAAAAGTTACAACACAGGTAGGAGGACGATATGGAAAGAGTTACAACACAGGTAGGAGGACGATATGGAAGGAGTTGAGCAGGAATACGTTTGAAGAGGACTGATGTGCGACTCTGTTGTGGCACGTTTGCAGAGTCTGGAGTTGAGTAAGTGAGACTTTAGCTGTAGTTTGAATGACTTTAGGAAGCAGTTCTGTCTTGCTGTCCGGGGGATGGGAGTGCCAGGTTTTTGATAGTTGATTGGAATAGAGGGAGCAGCCTGTAGAGTTATAAGGTTTTGATATATGTAGGCGGTCTTTGTCAGAAGAGTGCAAGCTTCTGGTAGGTTTTATGCTTGTACAAGATTGGCTAAAGATGGGCAGTTATTTGGTTTGTTTATTAAATTCTGGACATTTGGGAGTATGAGAGTTGGTAAGGTAGTTTAAGCCAGTGGAGGTGTCTGACGGCCAAACAGTCATTTGATCTATGGGGTGGGATGGCTGCAAGCTTTGCAACCTTATTATATCACTGCTTGAGTTTAAGTTACATAAATTGGATGTCTGTCAGTATTGCTGCTGTGTAGATGAGAGCAGGTAGTAGGAGTGTAGAGGTGATATGGCATTTTGCAGTGCTAGACAGGTAGAGCTTTGCTCTTTAGAGTATGCTTAGGTTTTGGTGTGCTTTGTCTATCTAAACTCCTATATTCCATTATTCTGACAGCAATTTTGCAATGCTGGAGCATTGACTATTAACCTATGTACTGTGTGTGTGTTTTATTAGATGTATATGAATGTACAGATTTGCCTGTGTATATTCCTGCTTTTATCATAGTCTGACCATTTTTTCCTGTTGCCATCTATACTGTAACATTTTGGATGCACTGCTAGCTAGTATATGTACCTTCTTGCTCATTTTGAATGGAGTCTGTAATGTTGTGTACCCTTGCAGGGCACAGAGGCTGTTGTACCCGTGTGCCTTACAGCAGCACCCCCAGTTGTCTGGTGCACTAAACTTTGACAAACATGCTTTTCTCTTTATAAAGATATCCCAAATAGAACCAAGATGCTCTCATCCAAAAAAGGAAGCCAATCTGGTGGTCCCCTGCCATAAACAAACTTTACAACAAAAGGAAGAAACTGTTGCAGAAAAGAGGAAAACCCCAGGATGCAAAAAGCTCCCTTACCAGCCTAGTAAGAAACTCAGATCCCTCATAAAATCCTCCAGAGCTAGTTATGAAAATAAAATTGCCAAAGATTCCAGGCAACCACAAGACATTCTATAACTATGTCAAGAATCTAAATGGCAATGCTCAGATCTGTTCTGAGCTAAAACAGAATGGCATTAAATATACTGATCCCAAGGATATTGCCAATATCCTGGCAGATCGATTCAGTGCCAACTTCACCCCCCTCTCGCCCCCTAAATGGCCCATCTCAATACCGGAAGATTGCCAAATTCTGGTAATAACGGCCACACAGGTAAAAAAAAACTCACTCTCCAAAGCTAAGAATACAGCATCCATGGGACCAGATAACATCCCGGGCTGTGTACTACATGAACTACAATATGAACTGGCACCTCACCTAAGTGTCATGTTTAATCATAGCCTCACCTCAGGTTTCGCGCCCACTGAGTGGCGCAGAGCTACAGTTATCTCACTCCACATGGGGGGATCCACCTTGAATCCCGGAAACTACCGTCCCATTAGTCTGACAAGCCTTATCTGCAAGGCCATGGAGCGTATTATCATGGAACTTATAAACAAAGACATTGGCAACCTTCAAACACTGGACCCCACCCAGTTTGGATTCATGAAGGGCCGATCTTGTCTCCTGAACCTGATTGACTTCTTTGAATCCGTCTCCAGAGCCATGGACAAGGGTAAGGTGGTCCATACAGCCTATCTAGACTTTGCCAAGGCCTTTGACACCATCCTCACTCTGGAATCATAGATAAACTTACTAAACTGGGCATTAATCCCTACGTCACCCAACGGGTTGCTAACTGGCTTACTGATAGAATCCACACTGTAAAAGTAGCCGACTCCAAATCCAGCTCCAGACAAGTGACAAGTGGAGTACCTCAAGGTTCAGTCCTGGGACTGCTCTTGTTTGGCATCTACTTCTCTGAAGTACAGGCCAACACTAAGGGACTCTGGCTAACAAAGTTCGCAGATGACTGCAAACTGGGAGCCATTATTGAATCCCTAAATGATGTGGATACTCTACAAAAGGGCCTTACAGAAACAGGTGCTTGGTGCTGGAGCCATGGGCTCAAGCTCAATGCCAAGAAATGTATAGTTGTCCCCTTTGGGAAAAAAACATGTATCTGTGAATTACCACATAGGTGGCAGTACACTAAACACCAAAAGTGTGATAAGAGACTTAGGGACACAGGTGGACAGTGGTCTCACCTTCGATAACCACATTGCCACAACAGTCAGGAAATCCTTCTATGTGGCACACCTCATCACTAAGGGCTTTTCATTCCAGAAAAAAGGAGGTCATTGTCCCACTGTACTCATCCCTCATTAGACCCATTATAGAATACAGCGCCCCATTTGGTATGTACCTCTCAAGACAACTGGAAAGGCCGCAGAAATACCTCACTAAAAGAATCACAGGCCTAAAGCAGATGCCCTATGCTGACCGCCTTAAACTCCAACTATACTCTGTCGCATATCGTCTACTCAGAGGTGATCTCTGCTTAACATACAAGGCCATATCAAACCCAGAGCTGTTGGGCATGCTACACTTAAAGAAATCCCAATCCCTCAGAGCCACATGCTCCAGGGATCTAAACCTTGTCATCACAATAAACAAAACATGCTGGAGGGATAGGTTCCTGACCCAGAGACTCCCCAGACTCTGGAATAGGTTTACAGGTAGGTACTAGGCTATCGACCCTGGGGCCTATACAAGCCCAGCCAAAAAGGCACCCTGGCTTTTGCCACTCAAGAAAATTATTTTCCTGTTCCACTGTCTAGCACAGCCACAGAGGTCATCCCCGGGGTGAATTTCCTATTTCCCATCCAATCATCAAGATTTTTCTTGAAGAGTGCTAATAAGGAGCTTTGTTTGATATAGATAGTTTATTCCAGAGTATGGGAAGTCTTTGGGAGAGGAATCTATCCCTCCGGCATGTTCTGTTTATTGTGGTGACAAGGTTTAGGTCCCTAGAGCGTATAGCTCGGAGTGATTGGGATTTCTTTAAGTGGAGCATGTCCAACAGCTCTGGGTTTGACATAGCTTTGTATGTTAGGCAGAGATCACCTCTGAGTAGGCGATATGCGACGGAGTAAAGCTGGAGTTTTTTTAGACTGTCTGCGTAGAGCATCTGTTTGAGGCCAGTAATCTTCTTTGTGAGGTATTTCTGCGGCCTTTTCAGTTGTTGTAGATGTCTTGTGAGGTACATACCAAAAGGGGCATTGTACTCTATAATGGGTCTAATGAGTGATAAGTAGAGGGGAACAATGACCTCTTTTTTTTTTTTCTGGATGAGAAACCTTTTGTGATGTGTGCCACGTAGAAGGATTTCCTGACTACTGTGACAATGTGATTATCAAAGGAGAGACTACTGTCCACCTGTGTCCCAAGGTCTCTTACCACACTTTCGGTGTTAAGTATACTACCGCCTATGTTGTAGTTCATGGGTACAGAGTTTTTACCAAAGGGGATGACAGTGCATTTTTTGGCATTGAGCTTGAGGCCATGGCTTTGACACCAGGCATCTGTCTCAGTGAGGCCCTTTTGTAGGATGTCCACATGGTTAGGCGTTTCGATTATGGCTCCTTGTTTGCATTTATCTATGAACTTCGTTAGCCAATGACCTTCTGTGTTAGCCTGTACTTCAGAGAAGTAGATACCAAACAGGAGAGGAGCCAGGACTGAACCCTGTGGTACTCCACTTGTCACCGGTCTGAAGTCAGATTTGGAGTCTGCTACTTTCACAGTGTGGGTTCTGTCAGTGAGCCAGTTGGCAACCCATCTTGTGACATAGGGATTTATATCTAGTTTAGTGAGTTTATCTATAATTCCAGAGTGGGGCGGATGGTGTCGAAAGCCTTGGCAAGATCTAGATAGGCTGTGTGAACCACCTTACCCTTGTCTACAGGTTTAGGAGACATGATTTGCCTTTTACAAACCCGAACTGGGTGGGATCCAGAGTTTGGACATTACCAATGTCTTTGTTTATAAGTTCCATGATGATAGTTCCATGGCCTTGCAGACCAGGCTTGTCAGGCTAATGAAGCGGTAGTTTCCAGGGTCCATGGTGGCACCCCCCTTGTGGAGTGGGATAACCGTTGCTGTGCGCCATTCAGCAGGCACAAAGCCTGAGGTGTGACTATGATTGAACATGGTACTTAGGTGGGGTACCAGTTCGTTTTGTAGTTCATGTAGAACGCAGCCTGGGATGTTGTCTGGTCCCATGGATGCTGTGTTCTTGGCTTTGGAGAGTGTAGTTTTTACCTGTGCAGTCGTGATTACAGGAACTTTACATTCTTCCGGTATAGAGATGGGCTCTTTAGGGGGTGAGAGGGGGGTAAAGTTAGCACTGAACCTACCTGCCAGGATGTTGGCAATATCAGTTGGGTCTGTATATTTAGTGCCATTGTGCTGTAACTCAGAGCAGATTCGAGTGTTGCCATTAAGATTCTTGACATAGCTATAGAATGCTTTGTGGTTGTCTTTAGAATCCGTGACGATTTTGTTTTCGTAACTAGCTTTGGAGGATTTTATCAGGGATCGCAGCTTCTTACTGAGGCTGACCAGGGAGCTCCTCCACTCGTGGGATTTTACTCTCTTGCAAGAGTTTCTTCCTTCTGTTGTACAGTTTGTTTATGGCAGGGGACCACCAGATTAGCTTCCTTTTTTTTGGAGGATAGCGTCTTGGTTCTGTTTGGGATAGCACGATCCATGCACTCATGTAGGTGCTCATAAAGTGCAATTGTGTAGGGTTCAGTAGTCGTGAGTGTATTGTCCATCTGCATGGGTGTCCTGAAGTTCACCACTTCTGTCTTAAGAAGCATGAAGTTGGCTTTGGAAAATTTTTTTACCATGGTTTCTTTAATGGGGGGTGGAGGCAGGATGTGGATATCTAGGGTAATTAGCTTATGGTCGGATCGGACCAATGAGGCATTGACTTCAGGTGTGGAACACCGGTCACTCATATTGGTAATGACTAGATCTAGGATATTGTTTCCCCTGGTGGGGGTGTGGATAAGTTGATCCAGGGCATTGGAGTTTATGAATTCCAGAAAGCGTTGAGCGAAGGAGTTGGTACATGAGTAGTTTACCCAGTTAATGGTGGGGTAGTTGAAATCGCCCATTATTAGGGTGTTTGGTTGAACCCTAATATTTTCCAGTACATTAAGAAAAGAGGAGTGGGAATCCTGGGGCATGGTGAGTGATCTGTAGCAAGCTACAATTTGGATTGCAGTTTTGCCCAGAGTTAGTTGCACTTGTATAACCTCAGCTGCATTATGCTGGGCAACTAGCCTGGAGGTGTGGATATCCTTAATGAATATGGACACACCTCCGCCTTTGGTGTTCTGGTCCAGGTTACATGGTCGAAAAGTGTGGTATGAGTTATAGCCTGGTAGTGCAGGGGTGCTCTCTGGAGCCTTGAACCAGGTCTCAATCACTGCACAGATATTGATGTTCTCCATTTTAAGGAGTGCCTCGAGTGAGTGCATTTTGAGATTTAGACTTCTAGCATTGAGTAGCATTACCCTCAGTTTTTGCTTGCCTGTTCCTGTTACGGTGGTGAATTTGTCATTTGAACCTTGCCTAAAAAAAGGCACTATAGGGGCGGCAAGAACCTTGGCCAATATCCGGAATCCCTGGGGTGACAGGTGCAGGCCATCTCTGGCAAAGCATCGTGGTCTGTCGACCATGTCATCCCAGGCAGACAGATACTGGATCCCTTTAGAATGGCACCAGAAGCTTAGCCAATTGTTGATCATTTTGTCCTTGTACTGCAGCATTATTCTGAGTGATGGCAGAATGCTACTCAGGGCTAGGGTCATACCTGCCTGGGCTACAAGATTGGAGAGCTCTTCCATGTCTCTCTTCATGTAGTCCAGGGAGGTATGTCTCAGGTCGTTCACATCAACATGGACAATGACAGAGTCATATTTGTACTTGTTGTGGAGTGACCTGAGTGCGTGGGTTATGTGGCGGATCCTGGCACCTGACAGGCAGCTGACAGTAACCTTCTCCTTGTTTAGTCTGGTGAGTGGGACATCAGTGTGCCTGACTATAGAGTCGCCTATGACTAGTGTGTTGGGTACGTTGTTTTGCTTTATTGGCTGTGGTCGAGTGGCACACTGAGTCTGCGGGATATGTGTCATTTGGGTTGTGTTGGGGGGTGGAGGTTGCTTGCATTTCTGCTTTGGAGGTCTCTGTTGCTTGAGCAGATTATTATTGAGAGCCTCCTCGAATGTTTTTGTGTTTCTATGTGTGGATTTTGGTGGTGTAGATTTAGTGAGACTACATGAGGAGTGCGGTGCAAGTGTTTACCTTCTCCTCTTGACTGTCAAGTTCAGTCTTGATTGGAGGGAGCTTTACCTCCAGTTTGGCTAGATAAGTGCATCTCTCACAGGATGTAGTGTTGGGTGGTAGAAGGAGAGGGTTGTCTGTGTACATGAGGCAATTTCTACATTGCCCCAAGATGCCCAGATTCATCAGACAGACAGGAGAGAACACTGGGAGCTGACCCTTGGACATGCCTGAATAAAAACAACTATTTTCCTAAAGATAAGTGAGGAAAGTGAGTACAAGAGCAGTTTTTCTCTAAGCAAGTGAGGAAAGTAAGTGCCAAAACTGTTTTCCTCTAGGTAATGAGGAAGGTTGAGTGCTGTAATAATTTAGTAGGTTATTTAGTGCTTACAAGTTCTGAACAAGTGCTGATCACGAATAAGCAAATTCAAGTGCTAAATGTAAGAATCTGTATCTGGACTAAACTCGTTACAGGAAAGGGGGGAAACGAGTGTAAATGTGGGCTTTTAAATCAGAAAGTTGAGAGATGGAAAAACTGACCAAACGGCCAATAACTACAATTTCTGGGCCAGAGAGCCACTCCTTATGTGGTAGATAGGTTACCTAGTGCTTACCACTCCCACTGATAAGCTAGAAGGCTTCCCTCCAACACAGAAAGCTTGGGGGGGCTCCGAAGCTTGCATACAGTCCTGGTTACAGCAAATCTGAATCTGGACTACACTAGTTACAGGAAAGGTAAATTTTTTTTTTTTTTTTTTAATACAGAAAAGTAGCTAAAACAGCAGTCAGAACAATTCAAATGCAGTGCAAGCTAGCACACTTGAGTATGTAGCAATGTTAGACCAAACGGTTTAAAAAATGCAGTTAAATTAAAAATGACTAAAAACAATGCAGAAGGAGTCTATTAGGTAGAATGAGGTAAAGAGATGGGACTGGGGGGAGTGTCCCAGATCAAATCTACAGTGGGGGTGGACAACTGCAAAAACCTCCAAATTTAAACAACAACACAGGAATAGGGAGGGTGGGTATGGGAAAACCAACACCTTAAGCAGAGATCTGAAAAACTATACAGTGAAGCAAAAATAACAGTGCACAACTCTGAAGTCAGCTAGCAATGATATAAAATTAGTCAAACAACAATTACCAGTACACAACTCTGAAGTGCCAGAAAAATATACTCGGCTCTGTACATCTCCAGATAGTTTGAAGAACACTCTTTCAGGACACGGGAAGGCTCCAGCAATGATATGCAGACTTTTTTACTAACCAGATTGTCCATACATATCAAGCAGAGTGCCTCTTTGGCCCTCTTCAAAAGGAACCTTGACGATTGGATGGGAGAGGAAATTCACCCCGGGATCACGTCAGTCGCCCTGCTAGACAGGGGTCCAGGGAAGTAAATAGTGTGGGAAGAAATAGCCAGGGAATTGTTATGGCTAGGCTTTTAAAGGCCCCTAGGGCTGGTAGCCTAGTACCAACCTAAGAAATTACATTTCTGTTATAACTGCTTCCAAGATGCCTTCCAGCCGACATCTTTTAGGCAGGGTATCTATGATTTCTGATGCTAATAAGAGTCTTGCATACACTAAGGAGCAGTTTTGCCAGTATAGCAATGTTTCTTCTGCTAGCACTGCATGCCGTAATGAGTAATCGAGAATGTGGTTCACATTTAAAACACTTGGATTTAAATCTAACATGCTGAGAATACATTTGGGTCATTTCTCTTTTAAATGGTAAAGGCACAGTATTTTTCTAATGTGTGACCGAACGTGAGAGGTAGACTTGTTAATGGTGGTGTTCATTCTGTGTTCCACAAGCATTTCGCAGAGGAGCATTACAGCATTTATGAAATGCTCAGCACAGCATTTTTCTTGCATCCTGCATAAAAGAACAGAGCCTGTACCACGTCTTTGTTTACAGTTTCTGTCACCACTGCATGACCTAAACTATCTAAAAAAGAAATTGTGACAAAGCCTGTATTTTATATCTGGCAGTCACGCAGTATGTGCAGAGATCCTGTTCAGCAGGAGAATGTTTGCTGGTAGTTATACTAAGGCAGCAAGAGAGTGTGGTTTATGTAATAATGTAATATCTTAATATATATATATATATATATATATATATATGTATGTATATATATATATATGTATGTATATATATATATAATGTGTATATATATATATATATAATGTATATATATATAATATATATATATAATATATGTATAAATATATATATATATTATATATATATATATATATAATATATATATATATATATTGCTCAAGGTCACTACCTTTAACTGCTGTGCTGCACTTTGGTGGACAGAGGTATGTATTACAGCCACGCTAATTTAGTCAGTTTGTGTTATTTCACAGCTTCTTCATCAAAAACATTACTGTATGCACGTTGCAAAATGGTTCCAGGTTTGTTTATTGTATAGCTTTTCAGGTTTTAAGTCATGGCTTAAAACGGTCTACAAACCAGTGCAACTGCCTGGCCAGTAGACACTACATTACAGGAGCAGTATTGCATGGATAAAAGGATAACTGCATACCATAGGCGAAAATGAGCTTTAGTAACAGTGATGATAAACCATCTTTAAAGCAAATTCAGATGAACATTTATTTAATCAAAGATGTTACAGTGACATGAAGTTGCAGTGCTTGATTCCACAAATCAAACTAACTCTAAGAATGACTGTTGTGGAAGGAACATGATTGCTGCATAGCATAGGTTATTCAGGTCTGGATTTTGTGAGTAAAAATATCAAGGGAAGGGCGAAGTGGCTGGGTTAGATGAAAGATATCTTAATTTGGTCTAGCCTTGCTTGCTGTGCTGCTTTTGCAGAATAGGTTTGGAGAGCAAGGATACTGAAAAATAGGCACGGATGAATGACATTTTACATGCAAACAAAGTTGTAAGGCAAATTGGCTGCATGATCTGGTAGGATTTCTTTGCAAAAAATGACGTGGATTTCTGCGAATTTTGACGTGCTTACTTTTTAATTTTTTTGTGTACTTCTCTATTCTCTCCATTGTTTCAAGACTAGTAACTATAGCTACTCTCCTGGCCATGGCACAGTTGGTGCTCATGGCTACCATTCACCGATTCTTCACCCACCTCTTTATATTTTATATTTCTAGCTGGCAGATCTGTGCCCATAACCTTTTTGGTATTAAAGTGTATTTCTTTCTCCATTTTTACCTCCTACCACTGCCGCACAGCCCTCACCTGCATGTCTTTCCATCCTGAAACTGGTTAACTTTCTTACATAAGAATAGTTTCAGGATCAAAAGATTGCAAGTGCTGCTCATGCAAAAAGATATTTTTCTTAATCTTCTTTCATTTCTTTTACATTTCTTTACACACCATGTCCATTAGTTTAAAGGCAGTCAGTTTCTCTGGTCTTCCCAAGGTGTCATCAGGTTGCACGTTGCTTGTTTTTACCAGTTCTTGTTTGCTGAGGTTCCTTGACTTTTTTTTCCATGTGCTGCTTCTTGTGCAGAAGCAGAGCCTCCTGCCATTATTGTTATGTG
>NC_056746.1:1375131299-1375138799 GCF_019279795.1 Protopterus annectens
AGGCCTAGTCATGAGACGTCAGGCCTGGCTCTGTCATTGTGACTTTGCGGACCCTTTTAAAGCATCCTTTGCGAACGCCCCTTTCGATGGTTCTGCCCTGTTTGGCAAAACTGTTCGCAAGACACTTGTCCAGAGCGAGAAGGACGGGAAGACGTTGTCTGCCGTTGAGTCCGCTTCTCTGCACCCCAGCGGTCCTTTTCAAAGAACCAAAAGGGTCAGAAGAAGATGTGGTTCCGGAAATCACAACATTCCCAACCCGCTCCGGACAACCAGTCCTACCATGGCAGAGGAGGACAGGGAGGACGCCACCCCAGGGGCAGAGGGGCTCCGAGAAACTTTGGGTCCAGAGAACCTTTCTCTGAGCAGCCCGCGCAGCAGCCCTGAAGGGTTGCCCGGCTGCTCCACTCTGGAGGCAGTCGGGGGGGCGCTTCTCGGAACACCTAGCGGCATGGGAGTCCATCACGACAGACCGCTTGGTGCTTCGCATTATATCCAGAGGGTACAAAATACCATTACTCCATGCCCCCAAATTCAAAAACCTCCCCGATGTACCACCTGATCAGAGGGAGGCCGCAGCCGCAGAAATTCAGCATCTGCTAAGAAAAAGAGCCATCCAGCCCATCCCCCAAGACCAGCTCGGATTAGGGTTCTACTCCAGGTTCTTTTTGGTGCCAAAAAAGACTGGGGACTTGAGACCGATTCTAGACCTTTCCCGCTTGAACCTGTCAGTAACCAAGGAAAAATTCCGAATGGTCACTCTTCAATCTATTCTCCCCCTTCTAAGGGAGAACAGTTGGATGTGCTCTATAGACCTCAAGGATGCGTACTACCACATTTTAATGGACAGACGATCCAGGAGGTTCCTCCGCTTCCGGCTGGGAGCCAGTCACTACCAGTTCAAGGTCCTTCCCTTTGGCCTCACCACAGCCCCCAGGGTGTTCACCAAGGTATTAGCAGTGATTGCGTCCACCTGAGACTCCAGGGAATACAGGTCTTTCCGTACCTGGATGACTGGCTCCTGACCGCCCCAACAAGGCATCTACTTTGCTCAGCCAGAGACTTCTTTCTCCGCCTAGCCCCACAGTTAGGCATCACCATCAATGCCGACAAATCCCTTCTGTCCCCAACACAAGTCATAGAATTCATAGGTGCCAGAAGAGACATCAGAGAGCTACGAGCCTTTCTAACTTCCGAGAGTATCTGGAATTTGCATCTCCATGTGCGGGCTATCCTTCAATCAGAGACTTCACCAGCGGAATTGGTCCTGAGGGCACTAGGCTCCATAGCGGCAGCGATTACGCTCCTTCCATGCGCCCATCTGAACATGCGGGTACTGCAATGGACACTTCTTGTGCAATGGTCTTTTCTATCCCTTCCTCTTCACCACCCCATTGCTATCAGCAAGGCTTGCAGGAGGGCTGTATTATGGTGGCTCCAAGCCTCGGACCTCCATACGGGCCGTCCCTTCTGCACCTCTCCCCCTCTCGCCACGGTGACCACGGATGCCTCCCGCCTCGGGTGGGGGGGCATTATTCAGGCAGGATGGTCCAAGGCACGTGGAACGACACAGAGACCTCCCTGCATATCAACGTTCTGGAGATGAGAGCGGTGCTGTTCGCGTTGCAAGCACTTCAGGATCTCCTCCCCATAGGAACGATTGCAATTCAGTCGGACAACATGTCAGTTGTCTGGTACATCAACAAACGGGGGAACCAGATCTTACCCTCTATGCCACGAAGCCATGAGAGTGTGGGAATGGGCGATCTCCACCAACCGCTTTCTGATTGCAACGCACATTCTGGGACGGACCAACATCCTAGCGGACAAACTCAGTCGCACCCTTCTTACCCCATACAAGTGGTCTCTCAATCCACTAGTAGCGAAGCAGATATTCGCAATATGGGGGCAACCCTGCTGCGATCTTTTTGCGTCTCCATCAAACACCAAATGCGGCAATTTCTTCGCTCTAATCCCCCCTCCAGGGGAAACTCCAAGAGACACTCTGGTGCATGCTTGGCCACCCGGTCTACTTTATGCCTATCCTCCTCTACCCCAGATGCTGCAACTCTTACAGAAAGCCTCACGGTTGGGGAGCACTATGATCCTCATTGCCCCATTCTGGCCTCGGCAAATTTGGTTCCCTTACCTATGGTCTCACCTTGTGAATCCTCCTTGGATTCTAGATCCCAGTCCGGATCTCATCTCCCATCCGTCGAACTTACCGACCCCAAACCTGGACAATCTGAAACTGACAGCTTGGTTGCTCCAGTTCCACTCCTAGTTAGGACTCCCGGTATCTCTTCACCAGTCAAAGCCATCCTTGTGGCAGCGCATAAGCCCTCCACCAGTAAAGTGTACCGCAGTAAATGGAAACGTTTCTCCGTCTGGGCGGAGCATCATAATCTAGATCCCTTTACGGCTCCTCTTCCATCCATATTAGACTTCCTAACCGAACTCTTTCAGGAAGGCGCTAGTTGTTCAACTGTCAAAGTGCAATTGGCAGCCATATCATATTACCATGTGGGACATGGTACAGGGCCTTGGATGTCGGCCAAGTTGTGTAAAACCTTTCTCAAGGGCACCTTCTTACTTAGACCCCCTATAAAGGAAGCCGTACCACCATGGGATCTTTCACTAGTTCTTCAAGCCTCGACTGCTCCACCTTTTGAACCTGCTGCTTCAGTAGATCTCAAATTCTTGTCTTGGAAAACAGCATTCCTTGTAGCCATCACTTCAGCAAAAAGAGATGTTCTTCATTCCACATTGCTGCAGTCCTAACCATTGGGTAGTCCGCTGTCCAGTCGGCCCGAATACCAAAGTATATGGCTGACGTCGGTCAAGGCGCATTAGACTGACGTCAGGACGTCAGGGTACTAATGCGCATGACCGACGTCATATCCTCAGTCTTTTTTGCCGCATGGTCCGATGCAGAAGCAGTTTTGCGAGTGCAGGTTGGCGTTCTGAAATTTTCTGAAGTCGGAGTTTCAGACCGAATCAAAGTTGGCTAAGTACCCGTTGGGGAACATTTTGTTTTTTCTTGCCTCAGTATTTAACCGGATGTCAGAAAAAGTGAATAACTGTATTTCTTGTGGGAAACAGATACCTCATAGGGATTACCATACTTTGTGTATACCTTGTTTAGGGCCTGAGCACGGCGTTGTTGGATGCCGCTCTTGTGCTAGATTTAACAAACGCACTATTAAGAGAAGGTTAGACTGTGCCAGGTTAGTGTTTGGGAAGCGTTGTAATTATAAAATGCCGTCGGATGCTCCGGCGCCGCTTCCAAAAGCGCAAGGACAAAACAGCAAAGCCTAGGGTTGATGAACCGGCAGTCCCGGACGTCGGTTCTTTAGAAGGCTCAGTGGAGCCAGAGGTTTTGCCAGGAGTTTCTTTGGAGTCTCAGGCAGAGACTTTACTGTTACAGGATGTGCCCTCTCAGGAGGTAGGCCAGGCTGAGGGGGCTTCTCAGGTAACTGTTCTTCCCTCTCTTCCCAAGGTAGTTAGAGCCTCTCCTTCTGTTTCTAAAACTTCTTTGAGAGGTAGGCCAAGTTTAGCTTCAGTGGGGGCTTCTCCTAGCACTTCAGGTTCTGTGCCTAAGAAACATATGCTTAAAATGGCAGAAGATTTGATTACTATGATTAGAGGTTCTATGCCCCCTCCTGATAAGAGGCCTAGGGTGGACCCTGAGTTTGAGAGTTTGGAACAGTGTTCAGAGGCTTCTGAGTCTTCTGCGGAAGACTTGCAGGAGTATCCTCCTTATTCTGATTCTGATGTGGATGATTCCACTCCTACAGCTTCTCCTCCTGAGGATTTCTCATTTTCAGAGACTCTGCATTCCATGAGGGAGCATTTTAAATGGGAAGGCCAAGATTACTCTGATTCCAGGAAAAGGCTTAGGGAATTCTTGTTTTTACCCCAGCATAGGCCCTTAGCTATTCCTCCTGTGTTGAATGTGGTGGAAGATGTTTTTGCAGAGGCTTCCCTGAACCCTGATTCTTTGCCTCCTGCCCCTGTTAAACCTGATAGGTACTATAGGGTGCCTGAAGCTCATAAGTATCTTTTTAAGAGTCCTAGGGCAGACCCAGAAACTGTTTCTCAGGGACCTAAAGGTGTTAAGGCCTCTGTTGTTAAAAATCCTGTTCCCACTGATAAAGAGGCAAGGGCTTTGGATAGATGGGGAAAGAAAGTGTATACTTCTTCCACTTTAGCCATGAGGGCGTTGAATTGTCAGTTTCACATGCTAAAATATCAAAATTATCTCCTTTCACAATTGAAATCTAAGGTGGATGCTTTGGCGGAAGGTATTGAGTGTAAAGAGTTGCTGGATTTAGTTCATGTGTCTGAACAAGTGGGTAAGCATTCTTTGCAATGTGGTTTTGATGCTGTACAGGCCTCCTCGAGGGTGGCTGCCACTAGTTCTGTTCTTCGCAGGCATGCCTGGTTGAGGGATCAGAATTTAGCTGAGCATGTTAAGACAAGGATTCTGGATGCTCCTTTACAGTCTGATGTGTTGTTTGGTTCGCCTGTGGAAGCAGTTTTAAAGAAAATGGAGGACAAAGCTAAGTCTATGCAAACTGTTAAAGATTTTTTGCAGGTGCAGCCACTGAAGTTTAGTAGAAATTGGCCTACTAAGGGATGGACATATCCTGCTTATGATTCCCAGTCTAGGGGTAGGTCTAGACGTGGTAGGGGCAGAGCTCAAGGTTCTTTTAGGCCTAGAACAGGGAGTTCACCTGCTCAGACTTCTGGTGAGGGCAGGGGTCAGTCCTTTCGTAAACAGACCCAATGACCTGCCTTTTCAGCTGCCAGTAGATTCTCGTCTGGCAGCTCCTTTGGGAGGAAGACTATCTCTTTTCAAAGAAAATTGGGATTTAATTACTCAAGACAAATGGGTGTTGGATATCATTCACCACGGTTACAGGTTTTATTTCCATACCTTGCCCCCTTTCAAAGGCATGCCAGACGTTCCTCCTCCACAAAGGAAAGAGGCTTACAAGCAAATTTCTCTGTTACTCCAAATAGGGGCCATTCAGCCAGTCCCTGTATCAGAAAGGGGCCTAGGATTTTATTCTCGCCTGTTCCTAGTACCAAAGAAGGGGAACACGTGGAGACCAATTTTGGATTTATCTATCCTCAACACTTATCTGGACATTCCCAAGTTCAAGATGTTGACGTTACAACAGCTTTTACCTCTGCTGGGCAAAGATCACTGGATGGTAACTTTAGATCTCAAGGAAGCTTACCTTCATGTGCCTATAAGACTAAGTTGCAGGAAGTATCTGCGTTTTCGAGCTGGAAATTCTCATTATCAGTTCTCTGCATTGCCCTTTGGCTTATCTACTGCGCCCAGAGTATTCACAAAGGTTCTGGCTCCAGTGATAGCTTACTTCAGGCTAAAAGGAATTCAAATCTATCCTTACTTGGACGACTGCCTGATTCTGGCTCAAGAAAAGGAAGACCTTCTACAGCATCTGGAATATGTTATAGCAGTGCTAAGATGCCTAGGGTATTCTGTGAACGAAATAAAGTCCAGTCTAGTACCCTCTCAAGACATGTGCTTTCTGGGTGTGAGACTGAATACAGCAGCCCAGATGGCCTTTTTAACCCCAGACAAACAAAAGAATCTTTCCAGTTACTTCCATCAACTATCTCTTCAGTCCGGGCTGACTGCAAGGACAGTCCTTCAAGCCTTAGGGTTCATGGCATCTTGTATTCTGGTGCTTCCCAATGCCAAACTGCATATGAGGAAGCTACAATGGTATCTCAAAAATCTGTGGACACAGCACTGCCAGGATTTGGACACTGTCATTCAAATAATACCTTGCATTCAAAAGGAATTTTTGTGGTGGGCTCAGGAATGTCACCTAAACAAGGGACTCTCTGTGACCCGCCAGAGGCAAGTCAGATTCTAACGACAGATGCCTCAGATGTTGCTTGGGAGCTCATCTAAATGGAAAGTGGATACAAGACAAGTGGCCTGCCAGACTACAGCATCTACATATCAACATGAAAGAGATGTTAGCAGTTCAGTTTGCATTAATTGCTTTCAAGGAGTTACTTCTTCCAGGGCAGGTATTGATTCTAACAGACAACACAACTGTCATGTGGTACATCAACAAACAAGGGGGAACACATTCTTACCCATTGTGCAGACAAGCAATGATTTTATGGGAGACTGCGCTCAGTCTGCAACTAACTCTTCAGGCAAGGTTTCTGCCGGGAGCACAGAACTCCTTAGCAGATGTATTAAGCAGACAAATCATGGATCCCCACGAGTGGAAACTGGATCTTCATGTATTTCAAACATTGACAGTGTCATGGGGAACTCCAGACATAGATCTGTTAAACGCCACTGAACCACCAGCTGCCAAAGTTTTGCACAAAGGGGTTTCATCACACAGCTTGGAAAGTGGATGCTCTTTCTTTCAGTTGGAAAAATCTTCATGTGTACGCCTTTCCACCTCTGCCTCTTCTCCCAAAGGTGCTCCTAAAGGTCAGACAAGACAAGCCAAGGATGATTCTAATAGCTCCAGATTGGCCTCGGCAACACTGGTACCCACTACTAAGGAGTCTGGTAAAGAAGCCTCCATGGCCTTTACCTTTGATTCCACACCTGTTATCTCAGAAGGACGGTCACCTGCTCAATGTCAAGCTTCACTCTCTTCATCTAACAGCCTGGCATATTCTGTTTTGAAACACAGCAGGTCTCAACTTCCTCAACAAGTTTTGAATGTGATTATGGAAGCCAGAAGACCTAGTACAAGGAAAGTGTACGCAGAAAAATGGAAGAGATTTTTATTTTGGAGTGCAGCAAAGAATTTGGAGATTTCTGAGCCTAATTTGAGTGTGGCTCTTCAATATCTTACTGAGTTATTGGACAAAGGTTTGTCTTTCTCTTCCATTAAAATTCATGCTGCAGCAATTTCAGCTCACTATGATTGTGACCCACCATTGTTTTCGCATCCTTTGTTCAAGCAGTTTCTTAGAGGGGCAAAGAATATAAGACCCCCACGTAGAGCTCCTACTCCTGCTTGGGATCTCAATTTTGTGTTGGAGAAACTTACTCTACAACCTTTTGAGCCTGCGGCTACTGCTGAATTGAAATACTTGTCATGGAAGACTGCTTTTTTGTTGGCTATTACTTCTGCAAGAAGGGTTTCTGAATTGCAGGCCCTTATGGCAGTAGAGCCTTTTTTGATTTTCCATAAGGATAGGGTATCATTACGTACTAATCCTTCCTTTATGCCTAAGGTGGTTTCTAGTGTGGCTCTAAACCAAACTATTCATTTGCCTACTTTCTATGCAGATCCCCAAAATAAGGGGAAAAGATTTTGCACACTTTAGATGTACATAGGCAGTTGCGTTATTATTTAAGCAGGACTAAGGATTTCAGGCAGTCTCAGCAGTTGTTTGTTTCTTTTGCTTTGAGTTCTCAGGGTAAGCCTGTGTCTAAGCAAACTATTTCTAAGTGGATTGGGTTTTGCATTTCATTTTGTTACT